>NC_136482.1:177909696-178109696 GCF_053919585.1 Euprymna scolopes
AATTTATGCAGCTTTCGTATTTATTATTATAAAGCCTATACTATATTGGTTATTACATTGTACCCAATGTATAGTAGAGATTACAAAAGTAATAACCCCCCCCCCAAAAAAAAAAACCCAACAAATATGACTTGGGTAGGTGCCATCAGCTAGGATCGAAACCAGATGTAGCTTTCCAGTCTTATTTGTTACCATCTGAGCTCAGTCACTAAGCATATAAAAACTTAATGTTGTTAAAGGTATATGTGCATGCAGAAAAGTAATGTTTAGTTGACTATACCTGCCATGTTCCAATTTAAAAAAAACAAAAAAACTTGACCCCTTAGCAACTATTTTTACCGGCTAAAAAACCAAATCGAATTTTTTCTACAGGTCCAAATTCCCTTTATATCAAGTTTCACGCCTGTAGGCCAAAAGTTGACAGCAATTTTTTTTTTTTTTTTTTTTTACACAGGCCCGGAAGTCACTCAGGGATAAGGGTTATTGCAAGTACATTACGTTAGTGTGGAGATTTGATGAAGTGTTTACTTAAGGGGGCGGTTCATTAGGAATTTGTTAACGTTGGACTTGAACACATCCAAGTTGCAGTCCGGTGGGAAGCAGGCAGACGGAACAGAGTTCCACAGGCGTGCAGTTCTAAGAAAGAAGCTTTGTTCATGGATTCCGCGTTTTGATTTAGGCACAGATAAAGAGTGGGGGAAATTTTTCACAGCGGATTCAGCTAGACGGGTGTTTTTCGTGAAAGATTGGCGAGGGGGGACCAGAGATTGGAGTTCAGACGAGCACCTGCCATGGAAATAACGATAAAACAAGGATAGGCTCGCAACGTCTCTTCTGTGGGAGAGAGGTCAATTGCTCTTGACATAATTTGGTAAAGACCTTTCCACACACATGAGACAATGCTACTTTATATATCTTGACGCATCCGTTCAGTCTCAAGAGACAATGGACAACCCTGTAAGGGTAGCTGTGCATGTAATCCTGAGACAAAGGTTGCACAATCCATAACCACGCCTCTCCTGAATCAGCACTATTTGGGTTCAGAGGCAAGGGAGAGGCCCAAGACTGACTAAACAATGCCGAGATAAGCGGAGAGCACATGCAGCACCTGGAATTCCCAAATGGTCACCCATTTTAGTACTGACCAGGCTCAACATTGCTTATATATATATATATATATATATATATTAGGACAAAGGTTTTCTTTTTTATAGATAGTTTTAAAAGGTTAAACAGCTTGAGGTAAAACTTTATTTTAACCAACATTTAAGCTTAGTTGAAATAATATTGAATAATAAATAAAAAAAAAAAAAGAAATAAAGAAAATCCCAAAGTACTTCTTAATTTACGATACGCATAGCAGAAATTAATTTTCTTTTTCGTAAAATATAAAAGTATAAAATTCATCTCTATCTAACTTTTTGACCCAAACTACATGAAATTATGATGCAATTTTTAATCAATATATTTTTTTCTATTATAAAATTCACTTAATGAAATTTCGTTCGAAGTTAGCGGAACTTTTGTCGTCCAATTCGAAATAATGCTTAAATGCTTATTCAAAAGATGCGAAAAAATTAATGTCAATTTTTTTGCCGATCAAATATGAAAAACATCTGTAAAATAGATAAACGTGAAATTTCAATAAAAATAATTAAAAAAAAAAAAAAAAAAACGTCTTTGAAAATGACTAATTTCCAATTTTTACTTCTCTTGGGTAATTACAAATGCTCTCCAATTTAATGTCATCAGACATTCACGCCTAATATGTGTATTTTACTCTCAATGAGTGCGATTATTTAGACATGTTTTTATCATTTTATGCATAGACATTTTTTTTTGTGTGTGGAGGGGCAGCAATTTTGTGTAATGGCGTATAGATACTAGAAAGGTAATAAAAGTGAAAATACAAAATTGCTTAATGTGAAATTTGGTGAATGAGGTGCCTTCAATAAGTTTCCTGTCTTATTCCATAAGAGTACTATTATTGATAGTACACACAAAACTTTAGTCCCCTTTGAAGTAATCTCTTCTGGCTGCAATGCACTTGTTGCACTGTTGCAAGAACTTCTGGAAGGCCCCATGGAAGCCCTCTCGTGTGAGCATGTCACTGACCCTCGTTACAGCCTCTTTCATTTCCTCAATTGTCTCATAACGACAGCCTCTAAGGTTTTCCTTGAGCTTAGGGAATAACCAAATGTCACAGGGAACAAGGTCTGGAATATAGGGAGGGTGAGGGACTGTTTTGATGCTCATCTTGGTACAAATAGTCTGTGACAAGGATGGAGTTGTGGACTGGTACATTTGTGCAAATCTTCCGCATCTTCAGTTTCTTACAAATAATTCTGTGTACAGTTCCCACACCGACATCAAACTGTGTGCTTATTGTCTCTATAGACACATAATGATCCTTATCCATGAAATTATTTATTTGGCCAATCAACTCTGGTGTTCTGACCTCCTTACTTCTCCACACCTCTCCTCATCCCTGCCTTCCTTGAATCTCTTATGCCACTTAAAATCTGATGCTCAATTCATGCAAAATGGCCCAAAAGCAATCTGAAACCTTCCGTACGTTTCTGTGGCATTTTCCAAGTTTAAAACACAATTTTATTGCATTTCATTCTTTTAAAGTGTCCTTATGTACAGCTTGCATTTTTGAAATTCACCAATTGTGACAATCAAGCTTTGGTAGGGCGTATTCCAATTCCTGCTGTAGCTGTTCATTCGAACCTGAAATCACAAAAATTGGTCAGTCATTTCATAATGAAAATTTTAAATGCCTGTACAAAAAAGTCTGGAAACTTATTTAAGGCACTTCATAAGTCAATAATATCATAGATTTAAAAAATATATATAGAAATAAAATCTCTATCGCTACTAATAATAGCGATAGAGATTTTATTCCCATATATTTTTTTTTATCTATGACATTAGTACTATTATATAAAAGAAACTTTGTGTGTGTGTGTGTATGTGTGAGTTCGTTCCCTATAGACTCCTTAACAGCTGGATCGATTTTTTGTTTAAAATTAAACACAAATGTGCTTTATGTGCCTGGAAGTGTTCTTAGATAGGATTTGTCCTCGATAAGTATCGATAAAAAAAAAAAAAATCTGATGAAAGAAGAAACAGGCGATTTTGACTAAAATTAACACCTCATACAGCCTAATATAAGTGCGTTTGAGAAGTTTTTATTACCGCACAAGTAGAAAGGCTAAGTATATAAAACACACAGTAGATTCTTTGATATGACAGGGGCGTATTCGAAATTAATTTTTCTGTGTAGAGCACAATTGAACCATGATACTCGACTTTTGCGTTTTGAACTTTAATTCAAGCCATTATATAAAATAATTTATAAAATCAACAGTAGGTTCTCTACAGTGCAATGTAAACTACAATGTATTGCAGACTAAGTCACTGCAGGCATGCATGTGAAACTTCTTACTGGTGCACTGTGGTGAGTCCCCAACTAGAGCAGGCAATTAATCGATTTGTGGTAGATGCAGCAGCTCAGATATGATTTTTTTATTCCCTAGCATTCTCATTTCTTTTTATCAGTGTGCAGGATTAATATTGTATGGTTATTCTGGAGAATTTAGCCGAAAACATTGAGAAAATATCTACTCAAACTCCAATTTTGCTGATAAATTTCTATTTGGTTAATCAAAAGTTGGTATTAATGGTTTGTCGACAAATTTATGTTGAGCCTGGTCAGTACCAGATGGGTGAACATTTGAGAATACCAGGCGCTGTATGTAGGTAGACGTTAACACCTTCCTGTAAGAGGAAAGGCAAAAGCCTAACATCGTCATCTCCCCTGATTGGGATATACATGCAATTGGGGACCACTTATGAATTTGATATTCCCTGGACACTTCCTCTTTTGGAGGAAGTCAGTTCAACTCACCCATATTGAATGCTGCTGTCATATGTAATAAGTTGATCTTATTTTAACTTCTTGAAAATTTGAGAATTTGTCTTCTAATATTAATGGAAGTTAAGACAAGTCAATTTATATGAGAAATAATTTTTTTGAGAAAGACCGAGTTTTTTCAGTTTAGCAAGCAGAAATGCACACTTTTTACTGACTAACTTTTGTGTGACAGGACGAATTTATATTTATTTATAAACAAATACACATTTATCTTCATCAGAGAGGAGGTTGACTTTTTATTGTAAAATTTATTTTTATTCACAATATCAAACTAGATAAAAAATATTCATGTTTAAAATAACAAAAATTCAGCACAGTATTTTTCTAAAAGAATAAATAAAAAATGAAAAGAATGAAATAATTCTAATATCCTAAAAAAAAAAAAAAAATCCCTTACAATATCCTGGAGCTTCCTATGAACTTTAAAGCAATTTTTTTATGAGGATGTCCTCCGAAAAATTGTTGCACTTTGTGTGAGATGATGATTCCACTAGGGAGCATCTCTCCAAGGAGCTACGGTTTAAATGAGCTCTGGAATAAAGATAACATCAATTTGAATGCGTGTTTGTGGCCGAGGTCTGCTAGAACCATAATTATTCCATTAAAGATATTAATTTCATTAAACCTATTCTCTAAATACTGGTTTGAGGCTATTATGCTGTTGGTACTTTTTCTTAACTTGAATGCAAAATGTCTGCCTGTTTCATTGTCAATTAATCAATAAACACTTCGCAATTTTCATGGAAAAATATTGTTTTTAAAAATCTTAAATATTTTAATGTCGAATTATAATAACTTGAAGTTTGTAATTATTTCTGAATATTTAAATATATTTTTGATTGAAAATAATGATTAATATCTTTTAAATAAACTTATTCAGAAATCCCCCCCCCCTCAAATGATTTTTATTTTCATATATACAATATTTATTTTATGTCTGCAACACACATATTTAAAATTACTGGGTTGTAAGAATTACTAAAAAAAAAAAAAAAAAAAAAAAAATGGGGAATGATAACGAATAGTAACTTCGACTTCAAAGATCGCGCGCAAGTGTATGAAAACAATGGTAACGGTATAAAAAGATACATAAATAAATAAAAAAAAAACAACTTATGTTTTTATGTAACACACACATATATATATAATTATAAAACTGTGTGGGCCTTACATCCTTGCTTGGATCTTGCCTTTAACGATCGGGCGATTCCATATTTAAAAAAAAATGAGATGACAGGTGAATGTTTTTTGAGGGAGAGAGGGAGAGAGAGAGGGAGGGAGAGAGAGAGGGAGGGAGAGGGAGGGAGAGAGGGAGAGAGAAGGAGGGAGAGAAGGAGAGAGAAGGAGGGAGAGAAGGAGAGAGAAGGAGGGAGAGAGAGAAGGAGGGAGGGAGAGGGAGAGAGAGGTGGGCGCAGGCTCAGAGGTTAAGAAATGAGGATGGAGAGTTGTGTTTTGGCTTCGATTCCAGCTGATGGCACCGAAATCATACATATAATTCTTTTTAGTTTTGATCTCATTACTATATATTTAGTTCAATATGTAATCTGTATGAATTGAAATATCGTATTTAAGCGTATTTTACGACCGGGCAACGTTGAGTGGCCTGCTAGTATTTATATGAAGGAATCTGAATGATGCAAAACAAATTTACAAAATTTATTGGATCATCAAATGGTCGAAAACACCGAATACAGTAAATATTTTTGCTTAATCCATGGAGTTTCGAAAATTCATACTTTTCTCTTCAGACTAAATTCATGGCAAATCATTAGAAGGTAACTTACTATTAAGTATAATATATATATATATATATCTATATATATATATGTATGAGAGAGAGAGAGAGAGAGAGAGAGAGAGAGAGAGAGAGAGAGAACGTTCACGTTAATTTGAAGAAACCTCTTTGTAAACAGAAGGAATTTAGACTTGAACGCGATTAGCTTCTAGGATATTGTTTCATTGTAATTTTAGGTATAAAATGTTTCTCTTATTTTTTTCTCTGTTGGTACACTTTATTTTGAACGTATATTTTTCCTTGTGTGTTTCTATTGCTTTCATGAATAAAAAGAAAACTCGATTCAACTCTAGAAGAGTGAGGGCGAAACCAGTCAGCTGGCCTCTCATTTTTTCCCCTACACTTTTAATCATTTATATCAAAACATGTCTTCCCTTCATAATTGCAATATATAAATTTCGTACCCCCCCCAAAAAAAAATTATATATATATATATATATATATATATATATATATATATATGCCTTTCTAGTACCTAAGGTACTTAAGCTTTTATGCATTTTTATTCTCATAGCATTTATATGCTAGTTAACATGTCGCAGAATGGATCTTGTAATCCTAAATTTACCTATTAATAGTTTTTCTTTTTCTATTTTATTATTTAATTCATCTATTTTTTTTTCATATATTAGTAAAAATAGTAACCGTATTATTTTACATTTTTTTATTGGGGAAGTGGTATTATCCACTGGAGAGCCATGTATTAAACAGCTGTCCTGTTTTTAAATCTCCGAAACAGCTACATGGTAAGCAGCTGATGATCCCCGTTTTCTATTTAAAAGAAAATAGTTAAGGTTTTCTCTTTTCATCCTCATTCTGTTTTAAAATTGAAGACTTTTACGAAATCGACTCATGCAAATGCTAAGTCTATTTCTATTTAACAATTTTAGTAAAGGCTTTTTTTTTTTCCATCCTTATATAAATGAATTCTCTTTGGTCATTATAAACATTTTAGAAGTCGGATTATGTAGGTGCTAAGTCTGCGATAGGTTAAAGTTAATATATTTTTTCCTTCCGGGAATTTAAACTGCATTCTTTATTTTTATTTTTGCATTTTTTTTATTCAAAGCTTCTTTAGACAACATCTGATATTTCCCCCAAATCTCTGGCCTTGATAGAGGGGAGACTAAAACTTTCTGCTATGATTTCAAATGATCTGAAATAACAGCAAGGGAAGATTTGATTTTAAATATTTCTCATACGTTATATCTCCCCTTTTTTGGAAACAGGGTCGATTATGAATATCTGCAGTATCAAATAATCCTTATACACTGTGAAATTTACTTTATGTATGAAAACCAAAGAAGTGAGCATTGTCTGGAGATAGCGGTTTCAATCCTACTCAAAGGCTTACTTGGCCAAAACGTGGTGAGACGACAACAACTATGAATGGCAGTAATTGCTGAGAATGCAGTTAGGAGATTCAGAGTTCCTATCCCGTCGCAGTTACCACCTGACGAAGGCCAGAGGAATAGTTGGGCGAAACGTTGTGAAACAACAATCACGAAAGATGAGAATAATAGTCCGCAATTAATAATATGCAACGCTTCAAATGCAGGTTACAATTTTCATTAATTTAATATTTATATTCCCTTTAAATTTACAAAAGCTTTGATTTGTAAACTTAATAATTATTTCTGGATTTTATGTATGTTACAATGTTCTTTGGTTTTAGAATTAGTTATATCTGAAAATTAATCATTTTAGTTGTTCTAATTAATAGATTCACTCAAATGTAATCCATCTCTTACTATAATTACTCTCACCTTCTCTCAATGTATGTTTGAACTCCCTCTTATAACATATCGTATATATCCATCTCATTTGCGTCTCTATCTCTCTCTCTCTCTTTATTCAAGTAATCTAACTTAAGCTGAATGGAAGACCAAACTGGTCATATTTTTTCCAGTGCATGTATGTATACATATATATATAGTAGGTGACATTATGATGCAGATAAAACAGACGACATACCATGGATTTTAATCTGTATATTAATAGATTTTCTTCCGGATTTTCTCAATCTGATTCGAAATTTTAAATCCTTATCTGCATTTGTTTTTAAAGTAATATCCATTTTTGTTTCCTGAACGATATTCTGCTAAAATCCAACGGTGACAGGCGGTGGCCAGTCATATTTAAAAAAACATACAGCCAAAATGTAACCATCGCATTCTACGAACTAGATTTGAGTTCATGAAGAGACAATCATTAGCTGTAATATATATATATATATATATATATATATATATATATATATATATATATATGTACTGGCATTTTAGCCCGGCATTGCCCGGGTGCTTGGAGGTGTATGCTGAAAAAAAAAAAAAAAAAAAGCGGTCAACTTTTTAAAATTTGACCCCTATTATGACCCCTTAACATTTATTGTTTTGGGCTCAAATCAAGTTATTAAATTAGATCCATGTCTAAGGAATCTATATCTAAAAGTTCAAGTGTTTAGACCCAAAATAGGCGGAGGAGTTTGGTAGAGTTCTCAAAGGTCGAATCGTTGAACTTTGACCCATTAACAGACAAATTTCTGGCCAAAACTGGATTACAAAGATTTTCCAAAATCTCAGTACTCCATATATCAAATTTTGAGTCTGTAGACTGAAAATTGACAGAGTTATTGCGTAGGAAAATGTACACAGACACACACGTTCACTTCTGTGTATATATATATATATATATATATATATATATATATATATATATATATATACTAAATACGGTTTAGAGTTGGCATGGGAAACATTTTTTTTTTCAAAAATCCAATGACATGAGCAATTGCTTATCAAGTCATCACCCAATTACTAAAAAAAAAACTCAAGATTATTTTTTGTTGAAATAATTTAGTTTTCATCACATAAAATGATACGATTTAATGATTTGCAAACAATTCTTGCTAACGTTCTATACATATTCTGAATTCTACACTTAATATTCTCTTTCCCTTTTCTTTCATAAGGCTTTCGGCATGTCCCCCCCCCCCAATTTGTAGAATAAAACAAAAACATTCTAAATAAATTTTTGATATCAAATATGTTATCTAAAAAAAGAAAAATCTCAGTGAATTTTATTTCATTTTTAAAATTTAAAGAATTTCTCGTATACAAAGAATTATCCAATAATATTAACACAATCTCCCATTCAAAAATTTAAATTGGAACCAATATTTTAGACATAAGTTTTAAGATCATTGTAGCTTGGTTTTAATCTTTCTAAAAGAACATAAAAGTGGTGCCAAAGTTTTGTTCGAGAAATTAATTTTACCCGTCATGGGACGGGTATTCTTCTAACACACACACACACACACACACACTCACACGTCTACCCAGAAATTGATAATATTTGAAAGATTTGCCGTTTCTTAATGCTAAGGCCAGGATCAGAGTCTAGTATTTGTTCTGATGCTACTCAAGTTAATTTGTTCTTAGTCAATGGAGGGTGAACCCTTCTATGCTAAGGCAATTTTTATTTTTGCCTACTTCTAGAGGGGCCTTTTTGGAGGAGTTGGTCCCCCCTCTCCAAACACACATTAAAAACGACCTTGTGTTACGTTGTGCTTTCGTGGAGAAGCAAATAAATACCTACTATTGCAGTTTCTTTTGCAACCAAAGATGACACATTCTAGTTGTATAGAAATAATAATCAGCAAGTTTTAATTGCTGAAATCTGGATTATAAAGAGAAATAAAAGTATAAAAACTTTACAAAATACATCCGAAACAAACTTTTTGTTTTCCTCACTTCAAAATCACCAAAGCTCACACGGGGAGAAGGATTAATGAGTGTCAGGTGGCCAGTGAGACAACACCGTGATGATCAGTAATGGTGGAACTTGAGTGAAATTTGATTATTTAAGAGGATGGATCATCAAGTACTTGTTTACATTGGACTTGAAACCAACTATGTTATAGTCAGCTGGAAAGCAGCTCTGTGGTATTGTTTCATCGGTGGGCAGTTGTGGGAAAAAAAAAACTTTGCTCAGGGAATTTTCTTTTAGTTTTAGACACAAAGTAGGGAAAATTGTTGACAGTGGTTGTAGCTAGACGAGTGCGAATGTTTTACGGGGGGGGGAATCATAGATTGAAGCCATGAAAATAAGGATAGAGCAGACTTCAATGAACCATCAGCATCCAATGTGAAAGAAAGAATGAGAATTTCTAATATACATTCATTTAATCAATGGTTCCCAACCTTTTTTACATGGCGGCACACTTGAGTTTTTCAGAGTTTATTATACACCTATCACAAAAACTACTCAAAACCTTTTTGCAATAAAATGATAATAAAAAAAAAATTATATAAAAAGAATTTTTAATTCACATGAATCCACATATCTTGTATTCAATATCTGCTATAGAATAATAATGTTTAATGTTAGTAAAACAGTTGTGCCTGGTATTTTTTTTTTTAACTATTGCTGCAGTATATATGGGCAGATGTGTGAGAGAAACGCTCTTAACTTTTCTCCAATATGTTTTAGTCTTTCAATTTTTTTTTTTAAAATTTTTAATGCTGTTTAGGTAAGAAAATCCCATTTCACATAAGTATGAAGTTGCGAATTGCATTAAAATTTTGATGTTTTTCTTTTTTATTTAGAGTTGGATACTCTTTTATATTAGAAATCCAAAAGTCATCCAATAAGCCGTGTCATCATGATTAAGAAATTAAATGCGTTTATAAAACAAAATGAAATTAAAATGGCTTCCACTTATATAATCTCTTTACAGCACAACAGTAATCATTATGTGGCACATTAATGTGCCACAGCACAATGGTTGGAAACCACAAATTTAATCAGACAGACAGACGCTTGGATGCAATTTAATCAGACAGACAGACGCTTGGATGCAATAGATACGCTTGGATGCAATTTTAAAAAGAGATACGTTCATTCAATCTGCACGTGAAATGCTATTTCAAACTGAAGCCAGATAGAACAACAGACCGAACCTCTCGCACAGATGTAAGGATGCATCTAAGAATGAATGAAAAATTAGGATCTTTTTTTTTTTTTTTCTTTTTATATTTTTCTTCCCAGATTTGAACAACTTTAAATAAAGGGGACAACAGATAAAGGACGCCTCTCGTCTGATTAGCTAATTTATGCGAGTCCTCCATTCACGAAATCAGAAATTCACCAAATAACACACCTGATTATAGATGTCTAATAGAAAAGGTATTTTTTTTATTATTTTTTTTTTTTTACTTTTATTATTTAATTGGGTTTGCTTTTGGGACGCGCGGGACTTCTTTTAGTATTCTTTTTTTATTCATTTGATCATCAGTTAAGATATTACTTTCCCAGAAGTTTCTCAACACTAGCTAATTCTCTTTCTCCCACGTCCAACCATTAAGGGAATTTCTGAGAATTTTTCTTGATACAAAAAACCACGAAGTCACACAATTCACACACACAAAAAAAAAAAAAAAAAAAAAAAAAAAAAAAAAAAAAAAAAGAATAAGGTTGCATGAAACGGCAAGGAAAATCCGATTCAAATTTCTCCAGATTAAATAAAATAACAAGAGTAGGACTCATTCTTTTCCTATTTTATATTGAAATTCCACTATAGAATTTAAGTTCACTGTTTTTATTTAATATGACATGACCCAGGTAACATTTACAACTTTATTATTTATTCATTATATTTATGTAATTATAAAACACTGTGAACCTTGTGCCCTTGCTTGAATTTTGTCTTAAACGATCGGACGATTTCATCTTTTAAAAAAGGGAGAACTGGTGAATATATATATATATATATATATATATATATATATATATATATATACTAGCAAGGAGACTCGACGTTGCCGGCATTGAATGATGATCAACGAATATTTCACACTCCTATATTTTTATTGTCATCGAAATCCGTGAAATCACCCGGGAGCAAGCTTCACATGCTTCCATGCAGTAACTTAGTCCAAAATATATGTTATTCTACATTGCGCGTTAGAGAACCTACTGTTTCTTTTATAAAATTATTTTATATAAACTTCTTTCCAGTTAACAAAATTATGTGCGGGGTTTGAATCTACAGACCACGTCATGCAAAACAACACGTAAGTCTTATACAATTCTTTGCAGTTAATGAAAAAAAAAAAAAAATTAAGAAATTTACGTGCGAGGTTTGAACCTACAGAATGCAAAAAAAAACAAAACAAACAAAAACAACAGCAACAAAAAAAACAAAAAAAAAAAACAAAAAACACTATCAACTTACCCACAGTAAAATTTTCACGGCCCGTTGTTCTATCATTGTTGCTAAGCAACGACGTGGAAAAAATGGCTTTACCGATTATAGATAAATTAAAATAACAGATTCGATTATCCATAATTATTATTCCGAGACGAAACTTAACTAAGATCACTCCCAGACTTATACACTAAAGTTCTGTAAATTTTAAAGAAAATCTGTTGAACTGTTTCGGAGTCTATAAGAAACGAAGTCACACACACGAACAAAGTCGCATATATATAAATAAACTGTCTCACTCACTGTTAAATAACTTTTTTAATGCAAGTATGATTAATTTCATATTGTTCCTTCAATGCAAAATTTATTATATATTCTGCAAACCTCTACCCTCTGGTGAGACGAATAGCATTCTTCGAAACTCCATGGAATAAGGCTTTTCTTGTTTATTTGAACTCCTCGTCGGATAATTAAAATTGTATATACCTTCCTTACAGGTTTATAATGTTTCGATATCACTACTATATATTACGTTCAATAAAATAATCGATAGAGAATTATCTCCATAATAATAAATACATCATCTGCATGAAATAAAATATATTTAAGCGTATCTTACGACCGGGCAAAGACGGGCGGCCTGCTAGTATATTTATATTCATTAACGTTTACACATTATTTCTTTGAATTGTGTGCATTTAGGCAGCGTTTTTTTTTTCATTAAAGCAAACATTGTTAAAAATAAAAGGAATCGTCTGTTTAATTATACCGTTTTTTGAACGGAGAAAGTTTGTTTCAATAAAGTTGTGTGATATTTTCCGCCCACAGTTTTTCTAATTAACTTAAACAGTCTGTTGCACGTGTCCGTCTCCGTAACACCTTCTTCCAACTCGACCTCCCGTTCTCTCCACGGTTCCTTTTATGCGCTCGATATAGTCACATTTGCATAGAAACGGCAAAAGTCTGCATTAATCAGATGTGATCGTCAAGTACAAAAGCAACTGCAAGTCGACGTTTTTCTTTTTCTTATCAAGCGACTGAACCTTGCAAAGCGCACACATGCTATTCAGAGAAGTTACGATTTCCCCTACACTATCACAATGCAGTTTTATGTGGAAACATTGAAGTAAACTAAAGAAAATATTGAAGAATTTTTTAATAATTTTCAATTATAATGTGCTTATTTACCAATATATTGCATCACACAAGATGGTAGGTGTTGTGTTGTGAAATTTCCCAAATTTAAGAAATCTTTTAGTTCACAGAGAACAGGAGTTGAAACAGTTACATTGAGAGCATTGCCAGGACTGCTGCAAAGAAGATAGGTTCTCTCTACCGTGCTAGAAAACTAACACCTGAAAGTATCCTGTACCTCTATAAGGCCACCATTCGCCCATGTATGGAGTGTTGTTGTCACATTTGAGCTGATGCATCTGCTAATAGTCTCTCGCTCCTAGACAGGGCTCAAAAGAGAGTCGCCAACATGATAGGTCCTGAACAGTCATCTAAGCTTCAGCCTCTGTCCCATCAATGAAATGTTGCATCCCTCTGCCTGTTCTACAAGTATTTTAATGGTGGATGCTCCGACGAACTACAAGCACTTGTACCCCCTCGATATAACCCCCCCCCAACAAACCCGACAAACAGCTAAATCCCACCCCTTCACAGTAGAGATCCCTAAATGTAAAAAAGCTTTCTACTCCAGTAGTTTCTTCCTAAGAACTGCTAAACTTTGGAACACCCTTTTGGGTCCCTGCTTCTCCAACTGTACTGGCATGCAGAAGTTCAAGTGTAATGTGAACAGACCTCTTGCTGCCCAACTTCCTACATAGTACCTTAGTAGCTTATGTCCGTGATCAATGTGTCTTGTTTGGAGTGAAAATGTAATTAAAAAAAAAAAAAAAAAAGGGGGCGGAAAAAATAAATCAGCAAAAAAGTATAGATCAAAGTTAATATATAATTAGTAATCATTTTATACTAACTGCCATTATTTGAATTAAAACCCGTTTTCTATTTCCTACTTTTTTTTTTCATTTTTACTTTCATTTTACTTTGCAACAGAATTTACAACATAACAGTTTGTCTTTTCAGAATCTTCTGTCAGTGACTTAATAGCTTGAATAAGGTCGTAGCCGAAATATGTATGCACATATGTAGCCAAAATATTTATATAAATATGTATGCACATATGTAGCTAAAATATTTATATAAATAAATGTATGCCCATATGTAACCAAAATATTTATATAAATAAAAATGTATACTACTATGTGGTTAATTTATTTACCAACATAATCTGTTGCAGAAAATAGTAGGTGTTGTAAAATTTCCAAAATTTTCAAGAAATCTTTTTTCAAAGGACTTTTTATGTTCGAGAAAATATATGCAGATTTTAACGTGTGTTTTTACAGTAATCGGGGAAAAATAACATTATATTTAAATATTTAGAGATTTATAAAGAATCGGAATCGGTAATTGTATCGGAATTGGGAAAAATATTGGAATCGTCCCATCACTAATATATAAATAAATAATCCATAGTGTACAGGGTTTGCGATCTGAACAAAAAAAGTTCAGAACCATTGTTATAGAAGGTCGCCAAAAGGATTTTCATATTTGTTTAGTTAAGAGTAAAATTTTAGTAGTAGTTAAAATAGAATTATTTAAAATATTACTGGTTTAATAGGTAATATTATTGATTGTAGGTTATTGAGTTTTGATGTAGATAAACTTGCGTATTTTTTAACTATTTTAAATTGCATTCAGAATATATTATTTTAGTGTTATTAACTAAAACTTAACTCAGAGAGGAGGGAATTATGTCATATATATATATATATATATATATATATGTGTGTGTGTGTATATGTATATAAGAAACATTGTTGATAATATAAACGTTTAATACAAACCTGAACATTTCAATTATCTATATTAATAAAACAGTAGATGTATGTATGTATGTATGTATGTATGTATGTATGTACGTACGTACGACATAATCACGTTGACACACCGGTTCCTGTCAGATCACCGAAGTTAAGCAACGTTGAGCCTGGTTAGTACCAGATGGGTGACCATTTGGGAATTTTAGGCACTGTATGTGCTTTCCATTTATCTCGGCATTGTTTCCAGTCATCCTGAACCTCCACTTGCCACTGGTATTCAACAATGTTGACTCAGAAGAGGTGGTTGGAGATTGCGCAATTCTTGCCGCAAAAAATTTCACGCACAGGCACCCTTACAATGGGTATCCATAGTCTGTCAAGACTGAAGGAAATTTTTTTTTATGTATGTATGTATGTATGTATATGTGCATTTAACTGATAAATTCTCAAACTACTGATCACATAACACTCAAATTAACAGGAAATGGTAATCATACACTAAGGATGGTCTATAACGAGTAAAATCTTTGTTTGGATGGATGAATAATATGTACAGAAATATGTCAGCAAAGTGAGATGCAAAATGTTTATTTCAACTTGCTGAGATATTTTTTATTAGTTTTATACATGCGCAAATTCAATCATAGCTTGTAGTGGTTTAATTTTAAATCTTTCTTGTATATTTGTCAGGTTAGCTGAAATGGTAGGGAACATGACTCGAGCACAAAATGAGGGGACGCGGCTGGAGCACTAAATGTTTTGGTTTCGATTGTAGCTGATGTCACACAAGTCATTTTTTATAACTTTTGAAATCAATACTCTCTCTCTCTCTCATATATATATATATATATATATATATATATATATATATATATATATATATATAATATTCAATAGAGAATTGGCTCTGTAATAATAAATACGAAATCTGCATGAATTAAAATATATGTAAGTGTGTTTTACGACCGGTAAGACCGGGTACCTCCACAAGTTTAAAAATAAAACTGCTTGATCAATTCACGTGATTTTCAGAAGATGATATTTTCGTTTTGTCACTTGTAACAAATAAAGCAGAAGAATTTGGTTTTTGCATTTGGTACCTGCGATCTCGATTACGTCATATATTCACTCAGCATTTAGTTTATTATAATAGAGGTCACAAAGAGAATATCTCTAATATGTTTCCAGATGAAGTCACTCAATGGGGAAACCAACGTACCACTCCCAAACCTCCTGGAATGCAAAGAAATCCCAAATGACAAAATGGACATTCCTACAACTCTCATAGTTACTGAAATCCCAATTAATGTCAGTGGCTCGGCTTTATGCCCTGAATGGAAACCAACACTGCAATCGTACGACTCCTTCAGGAAAATATCAGTGGTACTTTTAAAGTTTGCAAGCAAATTAATGGTCTATATGATTTAAAGTCTATATTGTAGTATATACGACATAATCACATTGACACACCGGTTTCTATTAGATCACCAAAGTTAAGCAACGTTGAGCCTGATCAGTATAAAAAGGGGTGACTATTTGGTAATATCAGATGCTGTATACGGTTTGAAGCTGGGAGAGGGATGGGCGCCGCCAGGCTATACTTGCTCAGGACATGCTACATGAAATAACGCAGCAGCCCCCACAATTCTGGAGGGTTAAAAGATTCATCCACTTGTTGAAGTATTCCACCTGATGTTGGCAATTATTCTAAGCATTGCAACTTTCGAAATGATTACAACTCGAATTTTCACAAAGACACCAAATCAACACCAAAGATTGATGATAAAATGTTTTGCAATTTTTCTAGATGAGGATTGAAAATTTCTATTATTCGGACTATTGTTTTCATTTTGGATGTTATTCTCAACGTTTTGGCCGATGTAACCTCTGATGTATCTTGTACACCTCGGCAATCTTTATGTCGAATATGGGTATCTGAATTTTGAACGAAACCCTTTACTTAAACATAATTCGTAATTGTATTCTTAGTATCATCAGTACTGGGGATCGAACCTTCAACCTCCAGAAGACGGTCACTTAAAACTTATTACTTATATCTGTTATGTCACAAGTCCTTAAATAAAGCGTTCTGTGAAGGTCAGGTGGTTAATAACACAGGCTAGCGACCTGAGTGTTCCAAGTTCGAATTCAGCTTGTTCCACAGAATCATGTTCGCTTAGGATGTTGGCAACCTTCATGTGGTCACTCCCATAAGTACCTGATGTCTTTCTAGAAAAAATTCTGATTAGAAAAATATCAGGGAAACCAATGAAATATCAGATTCATACAATGATGATGATCATCATCATCATCACGCTTATCTTAAATAACTTTAAGTTCTTTCAAAGAGTGAACCACCAAGTAAGTTTCACTCTAAAATATTTCTTAATGCCTTCATCAAATTGTCTATGTGTCCGTTAAGAGAACCTGAAGAGATTTATATATATTTGATAGTCCGACATTTCTTTATTCCTTCATAATTCTTTAACTTTTGTCATCATTGGTTAAACGTCCATTTTTCACGCTGGCATGAGTTGCACGGCATTTAGAAATTGACTTTCAAACTAACCTATCTCTGACCAGGCTTCTATTTATCCCTCTTTCTCTTAATCATTTCGTCCCATGATTTTCTTGACCTTCTCCTGTGAGCTTGTCTTGCTACCTCAACTGTTTTACATTTACTAACCCAAGAAGTTTTATATATTCTTAATACATGACCATACTATCGAAGTCTCCTGATTTGCACATATCTCCCTATAATGTTCAGATTTAATCTTACTCAAAATACGTCAGATTTAAGTCCATCTTTAAGATCACATTACACATCCATCGTGTGATATCATTTCGCCATACAATGTATGATCTCAACGCAGACTGGTCAGGTTTCACATCCATATATTCGACTTTCTTCAGGTGTGTCTTGTCGAATTTGGGAAATTTTCCGTCAAACTCAGAAATCTTTCTGCCGAACTTATGAATCTGCATAAAATTTTGAACAGAACAATTTATTTAATCCACGGGAGTAGCATACTCTCGTTCTGTCAGCCCCAGCTGGGCAGAATTTCCAAGTAATTCACAAGCGTATTTTGCATGTCACCCTTCAACCTCCAGGAGAATAACTTTACAACTGCATTTTATCAAGCAATTTATCCACTACGCCATGGGCCCTTGCATTAAAAATTCTGTGCAAATTCCCGAGTATGACAAAAAGATTCCAGAGTTCAACAAGATACATCTAAAGAAGGCCCGAGGTTACATCGACCGAAATGTTGTGAAATTAACATTCAAGATGAGAACAACAGTTGAAAGAACCAAATAATATGAAGTCAAAATTTTAGATTATTATATTCAACGATTTTCCAACTTTTCACTTATAGCAATCATGTATTGTGTAGCGACATTTGCTTTGTTTAGAAAAACGTTTTATTTATTTATTTTCATTTTTAATATTGTGAGGTGAAAGATGGCGAGATGATGAATTAGAAAATGCTTTATTAAAAAAAAAAAAGACTGCTGACAGTCAAAGTTAAACATTTTCATTTTTAGGAGTGGCAGCTTCTTTTGAATTGCTAATTTATGTTGTGTCAGACTGTCGTGTTCTTTTGTGCATAAAGCGCCCCTACTCTTTGCTTATTAAAAAGCATCAAGTTAAAACTGGGCCATATTTTATGACTGTCATCTGATAAATTGGAGATTCCTTAGAAAATGGATGGTTTTTGTGAGTTTAAGGATTTCATCCAATTTAAGAGTAGAAGCGGCCAGCCCAAAATGCACCTGGCTACAATCAGCTAGCACGATTTGAAAAAAAAAACGCTGTCAGATAATCATTTGGTTGTTTCTTTGCTTTTGTTTTCCGGTATATCAACCTCTTTTTTTTTTTTTTCGTTATTTAATGCCGTATCAAATATTTTTGGAAAAATGTTTTATGTTTCAAGGCCTTATATCTTCAAATATTTATTCATGATTTTTGGTTTGAGCGTTTTTGTTTTACGTCATATCAACCATTTCTGGGTTATTTAATCCAGTAATTTGGGGAAAATATTTTTATGCTTTAAGATCTTTATATCTTCAAATATTTATTTATGGTCTCCGAGTTGGTCATTTTGTTTTATAGCATACCAATTCTTTTCGGGTTATTTAATGCTGGATTCATTAATTTTGAAAAAAAATATTTATACATCAAATTCTTTATATCTTCCAAAATTTATTCATGGAGTTTGGTTTGGTTTGGTTGTTTTATTTTATGGCATATCAACCCTTTTTTTCTAGGGTATTTAATGTCAAATCCAATAGTTTTAGAAAACATTTTTATGCTTCAAAGTTGTTGTTTTTTTTTATCTTCAAATATTTATTCATGCTGTTTGGTTTGGTTGCTTTGTTTTACAGCATATCAACTCTTTTTGGGTTATTTAAGACCGCATCCATTAATTTTGGAAAAAGTTTTTAAGCTTCAAGTTTTTTTTGTTTTTTTTTTAAAGATTTTCAAACATTTATGGTGTTTGGTTTGGTATGATTGGCACTCGTTTTCCCCAATTCTTTCTGAAGTCAGGAACCATGTGGATGACAAGAATCATGAGTGAAAATGGTGCCATGAAAAAGGTTAGATTCGTATACCCATGTCATCAATCAGGGACGCAAGATATCTTGTACAATTTCATCATTTCTATTTCCGCATTTTTTTACTGAATAAACAAGTGCCATTGAAAATTGACACCTGTGTCATGACTATTAAAATCTCTAGGGTTGATAGGTATTGTTTTAGAATCAACCCTAATTTAATTATAAAACACATGTTTTTTTTTTAATCTATAGCCGGGAAATGAGGAGGAAGCAGAGCAGAGATTTTTCTCATTAGTAAATAAATGAGATTGATTTGTGATAGGATTTTAATGTAGTTTTCCGATTTCATCATCTTACTCAACTATACTTATATCCCCCTTCCCCACCCCTCTAAAAAAATTGTTATCGTCTATCTTTAAAAAAAAAACACAGACTATTTCAGTTTTGCAAAAGAGGAGGAGGAGGAGGACGAGCGGCTTATAGCTCTAAAAATGGCACATACAAATAAATACAGAAAACAATGAAAAGGTCACCAACCACTGTCAATAGTTTCCCTTTCTCTCTGCCTAAAACTAAACGAAGCTTCCATAAGCAGAGTTTCTTTCCTTGTACTGTGCCGTCTGTGGAACACAGTGCTATGGGGTAACTTCTCGGCTGACTACAACATGTAAACAAATTCTTGTTGGGCTGCACTTTCGAATAATCAAATTCTGTCCAATCATTACCAAAGATCATCTTACTGACACTCATTTAATTTTTATCCTCGAGTGGCCTTTTAGCCTGGATAAGTAATGATATCTCAGTAAAAAAAAAATAAAAAAATAAACAAACAAAAATAAAAATCCCAATCTCACAAAGTTCTGTACCAATATGTGTGTGTGTGTGTTCAATGATGTGTCTGAGCACTGACAGTAGGAGGCTTTTTGATTTAGAATGAATCATGTTTGGACAATCAGGTCAAATCTAAGGTCAGTTGATGACCTTTGCCAGTGGAAGCATTCACCTTGGTCAAACTATAGAATAGTATAGATGTAGTTAGAATAACAGATTATTTTTTTGTGAAAGAAAAACAAAAAACAAATAAAATTTGCCCCCCCCCAAAAAATAAAACAAAGACAAAAAAGAAAGCAATTTAAAAGCTAGGCTGAAGGTTTATGGGGAAGCTATGGTGGACATTTAAGGATTTCATTCACATGCAAAGCAAGAAATTTTGGTAAAGAACGGGAATTGATAAATTTGATTGTGATATTTTTTTTCTTACATGATAGTCACCACTTATCAAGGCTCAGAAGCCATTCGGGGATAAGGGTCACTAAATGAAAGGTAGTCAGCGAGATACAGCTTACTGACCGTTTTTTTTTTTGTGGAAATTAGGCAGAATTGGACTATTTGAAGAGGACAGAATAGCAAGAATTTATACACACTAGACTTGAAGACGACCATGTTGCAGTCAGCTGGTGGTTTTAAGGTAGTTTTTAGTGATTAAATTAATTGAATGAAATTTTTTTCTTGTATAAAGAAGTCGCCACTTATCAAGGCCCGGAAGCCACTCAAGGATAAGGGTCAATAAATGTAAGGTGTTCGGTGAGAAAATAGCTCAGTTTTTGTTGGAAATTGGGCAGAATTAGACTATATAAGGGGATGGGATAGCAAGAACTTGTTTACATTGGACTTGAAGACGGTGATGTTGTAGTCAGCTTAATTTAAGCAAGTCTGTTTGTAAACTCACACAGACAGGTGATATGGTGTCTGACAATTTCATGATATAAATATTAAGGGATTGGATTTTCCAAGAAACAGAAATTGATAGTAATGGTTTTCATTGACAAATGCAACAGTTAATATAACGGCTTGATAACAAAAAAAATAAATAAATAAAAATAAACAAACACAAAAAAAAAATGAATGATTCGTTTAAATATGGACATACGCACTTTTTTTTTTACTACATCTGGCCGACTTTTCCACAATTTAATTGATAATTAAGTGTTAACATCTTTTGGGTCATTGTGTACATCTATTAGATATGGGACGATTTCAATATTCTGACAGATTCCAATACAACTACCGCCTCACACTCCTTCCAAATCTCTAAATATATATATTATTAAATCTTTTTTTTTTACGCCAATTTTCAGATTACCTTTACAACTTATGTATTATGTGCACATACTTTTGCAAATGCAAAAGTACACTTGTGCGTGTGTGTGTGTGTGGCTTACCTATAGATTTTCATTTTACTGATAGTTTAACAGCAACAAATATTTAGCATTCTATCATTAGCATCAGTAATGAAAAATCTTCATGTGAAATTTCATAAAAATTGGCCCAGCCGTTTAAGAGTTCATAGGGAACTCACACATAGACAAAGCTTCTTTTATATAATAGATTTTCTGAATGTATTTTGAAAATTTCTATTTACCTTAAAAATTTGTTAACAGCATTAAATGTATACCCTATGTAGCGACACTGTGTACGGCACAATCACATTGACACACCGGTTCTCGCCAGACCACCAAAATTAAGCAACGTTGTGTCTGGCCAGTACCAGATGGGTAACCATTTGGGAAGGTTAGACACTGTATGTACCTTCTGGGAAGGTTGGGCGTGGGACCAGCACCCTCACCCTGTAAAAAGAACTCCTCGTTACAAAAGCATCTACAAAAAGTTATAGATGACCTATGCCCCTCCAGGGGTTCAAGGGCTATGGATGTATCGACGCTGACTCAATGGGTTACTGGTCATCTTTATATGAATCTTAGACTTATTTCCTAATTTCTGTCTGAACCAGTGAACCAGTTGAGTTCAATGAATATAAAGGGAATTAATCGACTTATAAACATTAATTCTTAAAAAATAATTTCAAAAAGCTGTTAATGTTAAAATATTATGTATCATATTAGAATACAAAATTTTAAATTTAATTAAAAAAAAAAAAAGTCATACTTATTTTCAATACAATTGAAATAATTTTTTAAATTTAAAATTATTAAATAATAATCTATTATTTGAAGCAATTGTTATTTGTTTATCTTTTTCAATGATTTAAGAATTTAGAAAAAAAAAAAATGAAAATAAAAATAAAACCATCATACCCTATTTTCCGGATGAAAACCGATATTTGGAAAAATTAATCTGTTCCCGACGTTGTCCGGTCGTAAAATACGCATAATATTATATTTCAATTAATGCCGATTTATTTATTATGAACAGAAACACCGTAGGTATTACACGTAATGTTAAATTCCTTAAAAAAAAAAAAAATAAAAAAATAAAATAACGGAAACAAACTGCACTTGTATGTTTTTTGCAAATAGTTCACTTTTTGTAAGTAAAAAAAAAAGGAAAAAATATTTAAACTGAGATCGAAACCAAAGCTCAAAATCAAGTGCGATAACGATTAGACCAGCTTGCCACGATCTTTAAAAGTATTTTCAAACCTACTTATTCTTAACACAAGGAAGCTGTCATGTTTCACAACCGCACAGGCGCAGTCATGAAAAAATTGACAAACAGATAAAAATTCGATGACCCCCCCCTCTCCCAAGTACAAATTTTTCAATTTTAACCACTTAGCAACCCTTTTTCCGGATGAAAACCGATTAAATTGTTTCCCACACGTTTGAATACCCAATATACCAAATTTCAAATCTGTAAATCAAAAATTCGTTGAGTATATAGGTAGAGAAGTGTCCTCACACACACATTCTCACGTTTATAGATATATAGATAATACGAAAACTAAATTTCTATGTCGCCATCTCAAATTTTAACGCCATGACGTCATTTCTAACAAACATTTCAAACTTAACAACTAAGGCTGGAAGGCTATATGTTTTAGTTTCGATTCTCGTTGATGTCACCCAAGTCATACATTAAAAAAAACTTTTGTAATCACTGGTATGATATTAAATTTATGCAAATTTCGTATTCATTATTATAGAGCCAATTCTCTATTGATTATTCCATCCATAGCCTTGAACCCCTGGGGGAGGGGCATAGGTTATCTACAACTTTCGTAGATGCTTTTGTAGCAAGGAGTTCTTTTTACAGGGTGAGGGTACTGCCCCCACGTCCAACCTTCCCAGAAGGTACATACAGCGCCTAGCCTTCCCAAATGTCACCCATCTGGTACTGGCCAGGCTCAACGTTGCTTAACTTCGGTGATCTGGCGAGATCCAGTGTGTCAACGTGATTGTGCCATACTATTGATTATTATATTGTGCCTAATATTGAGAAGTCGCCCCCCCTCACCCCGAATAATAAAAATTTGCCTATATTAAAATATCCTATTTAAGCATAGCTTATGACTACAGCTATGACAAGAGAATGTTCTTTCCATTATTTTGACTCTCGAGTATATATCAGGTAATATCTTATATGTTTTTAAATAAAGTGATGTGGTTCTCGGTTGATTAACTGTATATAACTGTGTCGGATATATACTCGAGAGTCAAAACAGTAATAAGAATATTCTCTTGTAACAGCCCTACTTATGACCAGGCAACGCTGTGCGGTCTTTTAGCATTTTTATAATTTTCTTTCATTCATTATTTGCTTTTCAAGTTTAAAGGATTTTAGTTTTTTCTGTGAACTTTTTATTTCAAATCTGCAAACCTTTTAAAATAAATCATCTGATAAATAGTTTTCATTTTCTTAAAATAATTTTATGATTAAATGCAATTATCATAATGTTATAATCAAATGCAATTATCATAATTTTATAATTAAATGCAATTATCATAATGTTATAATCAAATGCAATTATCATAATTTTATGATTAAATGTAATTATCAGAATTTTATAATTAAATGCAATTATCATAATTTAAATAAAGATTAACGTTAATACATATTTCTAGATAAAAAATTTGAAAAATGTTTTAAAACAAATTGTATGAATATTACATTTTACATAACATACAAGGGTCATAAAGCAGCCTATTTTTTAAACTGAAAATATTAAAAGCTAGGAAGATAAAACGCGCCCGTCTTATCAAAGAACTAACTGTTGACTTTATAAAATTACTAACAGGCCGCCCGGCATTGCCCGGTTGAAAAATACGCTTAAATATGATATTTTGATTAATGCAGATTTCGTATTATCATATTATATTGGACCCAATATATAGTAATGATTTAAAAAGTTAAAAAAAAAAAAAAAAAAAAAAAAAAAGAGACTCCTGCTCCACCACCATCAAGAATCGAAACCAAAACCTTTAGTTTGCAATTTATTTTTTCCTTTGGCGTTAATGCCTGAGCTATGAAGACATGTTTGCTGCAAGGCTAAAAATTTCAACATGAACCAATAGCTATTACGTTACGCATGCACATGCGTAATGCCGTCATTCGACCTTCACCTGACAAATTTCATTTTTTTTTTTTTTTTTTTTTTTTTTTTAAATTTTCACACTTTTGCACTGATATTCCCTGGCTAAAACTCGAACATAAAGTTTCACATGGGTTCGAACACCCTATATATAAAGTTTCATATCTGTAGACAAAAACTGACAGAGGAGTTTGGTAGGCAAAATTTTTAAAACAAATATATATATGCATACATAAATATATAAAATAAAATGTTTGTGTTTACTAGAAACTTTTTACATAAATATTACACAACTATAGATCATGTAGGATATTTGCATGAATATAATTACACGTAATAGTTAACTAAAGATGATCATCCCATAAGAAAACCGAAAAAAACTAAGAGGGAATTAATTAAAATGAATGTTTAAAAGAATATGCAAATTTACTAGATCTTTTGCAGATAAATGCAATTCCACGACCCAAATATATAGGTCCTGGATACGACCTAAAACTATATCCGATGGTGAAGCCCCACCTTGCAGGCCTTGGGGAGTGTGAAGCCACCCTTTAATTGCCATTGCTCCCAGGTCCACTCTGACCCGGAGTGGTAGTACCTGTTAGGGCCCCAACTATGGGTTAAATAGAATCCGACTTAAAAAACAAATGTACTCCATTAAAAATCGATCCTCAAAATAACTAGATTCGGCATTAAATAACCTGAAAAAGGTTGATTATGCCGTAAAACAAAAACAACCAACCAAATATAACAAAGTTGTATTTTCTTCTTAAATAAATAGAAAAAAAAAGGAAAGGTTTTCGATATGAATATCAGTAGACAAAACAAAAAATTTAGTAGTATAGATTTTGACATAATCACTTTAATTAAAGTTAAATGTACAAAAATCAAGTATCATGGTTCAATTCTGCTCTATAAAGAAACATTCATTTCGAATGCACCCCAATAATATAAAAGAACCTGCTATTGATTGTATAGGCTGGGTCCTTCTGCTTGTGTGGTGATAAAACTTCTCAAATGCACTTGTGATGTTAGGTTGCATAAAAGTGTTAACTTTGGTCAAATCGGACTTCCTTTTTTAATCGGATTTTTTTTGATTATCGATTTTTGACATTTATCAGAAGCATTCTGCTACAAAACTATTTAAGAACACTCCCAGATGCATTCAGTACCTTCATGTTAAATTAAAAAGAAATCGACCCAGTCGTTTCAGACACACGCAGTTGATTTGCACTTAGGGTACTAAAAAGAGCTCTCGGTTGGTTTCAATATAAAGCAGGGCAATGTTAGCAGCTGGTTTGGCTGCCCCATACCGAATGTTACAATCTTCAAAGAATGAAAATTAAAAAGAAAATTCATTTTATATAAAGTGGAGATAGAGATATTAAAAAGATCCCTTAACATAAAAGTTTGGTTGGTTTTCATTGGTTCAGAATCTTTGCCATTCATAGCACGGGTCAAAGAGTAATTAAGTCAAACCTAGCTGAAGGAGAGGACTCCTTCTAGGCTGGACTTTTCCCTTGGTACCAAAGGAAAAAGGTTAGAAGTCAATTCACGATGCTTGTGGCATGACACATATGTGTATGTGTTAAGAGAAGGGTGATAGAGTTGAGGTCGATTTTTACCTTAGTCCGAAAGTGAGGGGCTTCAGTTTCGACAACATAGCTATAATGCTACATTGAACCCCCTCCTCCAACCTCCACCCCCTTGGAGAAGCGAGTATATTATTAGGTACATAACAGAAAACTGATTTTTCATTGTTTGATATTTATTTATTTACAGTAGTGATTAATGGAAGGGTTCGAGAGAAAGAGATAGAGGGAGAGAGAGAGTGGGGGGCGGGAGAGAAAGAGAGGGAGAGAGAGAAAAAGGAAGAGAGAGAAAGAGAAAAAGAAGTAGAGAGAGAACGAGAGAGAAAAAGAAGAGAGTGCGGGAGAGAGGGAAAGAGAAGCGAGAAAGAGAGAAGGAGAGAGAGGGAGGAGGAGATAGGGAGAGAGGGAAAGAGAGAGAGGAAGAGGGGGAAGGAGGAAGAGGTAGGGAGAGGAAAGAAGAGCGAAGGAGGGAGGAAGAGGACGAGTGAGATAGAGAGGAAGTGGGAGATAGTGAAATTAATGAATAATTAAAAAAAAATAAGATACTTTTTCCTTTTAAATAAAAAGAGAAAACCATTTAATAGTAAATTGCTCATTTGATCAAATGTAGAAATAATCTAAAAAAAACAAAAAAAAAACGAAAAATCTTTTTAAAAATGTAAAAAATATATATTCTTATTGTAATGCTTTATTAATGCATAATTTTATTATATTATTCATTTTTAGTTCATTTTTATTTACTTTGCTTTTTTACTTATTTAAATGCCGTTAATTTACTTTTTTTGAATATCACGTGACTGCCTTCTTGATCAAGATCTCCTGTAAACCTTTCCCAATTTTCATTACGGACTCTACTTTTCTTTAAGCAGTATCGCCTCAAGAGATTTAGTTAATTGTAACTGGCTGACTAAAACATGCTCATGAAGGTGTAGTGACATATAAATGCTTATGTAAAACAAATAAAAAGTATATCTTGCCCTACTTTGGTATTGAGCACTCTTTTATGAAACTCGTTAAATTCATTAGTTGTTTCACTTCTGAAAAATAATAATGTAATAATTATATATGTATTTAAAATACTACTAATAAGCTCTAATTCACTGAACACTTTTCAAGTAAATGCTGAAATTAACACACGCACGCACGCACACACACTTTAATGCCCACTAGACACTATCCTCTACAGGAGTTTGTCAGAACAATCTGGCATGAGGATACTGTTCCCGACAAGTAAACCCTAACTAAATATTCAAAATAACATAGTATTCACAGCCCAAATAAGATCTCCTCAGTATGGCTAACCAACATTAGTTTTTACAATGAATGGTGTACCTTCTCCAAGTGATGTTACCTCAAGTAACAATATGAAGCTGGATACTCCACCAGACTAGATGAATTCTTGTCCTGGGATCCAGTAAGATCAAGAGATCACAAGAAAGATATACTATAACATATTTAAATGGTCAATTGGGGAGAGGAAAATTATGTTCTCAACTTCTTTACTAACTCAGTGTTTGTGAGATAAGGGAAGACTAATGGAATATTCAAATATCTATGTATCACCTATAGAAAACAAGTGTTAGCTCCAGGAAAGGGGCTCCTGACTTTTGAGAACTTCGACTGAAGTAAAATGAAACAACGAGATATTATTTACTATAATAATTATTAAATACCCACAGACACTAGTGTTTCATTCTTTCGGGAATAATCAGTGCAGATCCGAACCCCACAACAGAAGCCATCTCTGGCTTCATTAGAAAGGACCAAATCCATTCGGTCACCATTAACCGAGATAAATACTGTTGAAATTTAGACATTTATTTTCTTTAAATGTTTGTTAACGTCTGTCAGAGTGATCTAAGCTTTATATGATGATCTGAGCATAAGAACTAATTTGATCGACTTTTATTTCAACTGAAAGTGCTCAACGATAAGAAACGAGTTTCTTAAAGGGGCTGACATAATTATTTACTATAATAATTATTAAATATACGCACACACACACACACACATTGCACATACACTTTATGCATATTTATTTTAGGACAAATATTTTGTAAAAGAAAAATGACACAAGAACTAAAACTTCATCAATGCAAACTGAAATATTTTTTAAAAACTCTATATTTAATAAAAAAAGATTTTAAAAACTTCTTCAAGCTAAAAAGAAATTTTCAATATAATATTTGGATAGTTTTCAATGATTTTTTTACAAATATAAATTCTAATAGAACAAACATTTTTAAAGAATTAAAAACAATCATTTCAAAATTTAGACAACGTGAAAAATAAGTTCGTCAAAACAAAAAGAGAAAAAGAAGAGGAAAAAGAATAGATTCAGAAGCACGTAAATAAAGGAACTAATTTGGTTTAACAATTTAATTTGTTCAAGTATTGGATTTACAAATTTTACTCAATTTTCAGAGCGGGTAGGGATGGGGCGGGAGCCTATCGTTGAGATAGAAAATGCCCGTCAAGATGTGTTGTGCTAAGCTAAATATAAATAATTCTATTCATTTTAAAATGACATAATTTTTGGTTTCACATTGTAATTTAAAAATCCATGCACGAAAGGATGAGAATAAAGCTCAACTCATCACCCACACTCGACTTCCACCCAGCCGGATATTTTCTATAGCTTGGAGAACCCTTATATACTGTCCCACCCTTGCCGGGATTAATACCAACACAAATGAAGAAAAGCGGACCCCCCCCCCCCAAAAAAAAAACAAACAAAAAAAAAAAAAAAACAAAGGGAAAAAGAAAGAAAAAGAAAATTAATTTTTTTTTTAAAGCATCAGTTTATATTTAAAAATAATGACAAAAATGATTTTACAATTGCATCGTTTTTCGTATGAATTTCTATTTTAAATCTTTATACCTATATGTTTCACGAGATGTTAACATTTCTTATATGTATGCATGTATATAAATAAATATATTAAGGAATATAAATATATATACTAGCAGGCTGCTCGGCACATATTATATTTTAATTAATACAGTTTTCTTATTACAAACAGAAATACTGTAGGTATTAAACGTAACGTTAAATTTCTTTTAAGAAAATTAAGTAAAAAACACACACAAAAAAAAAAACACAAAAAAGAAACCGAGACATGTCATATGCATACAAGTATTATGTTTTTTTCAAAACATTTCAATTCTTGTAAGTAAAAAATAATACTTGAGCTGAGATCGAAACCAAAACTTAAAGACAGTGAGTCAGGTACGATAGCCATTAGATCAGCTTGCCACGATATTTAATAAAAAAGTGCTTTTGAAGCTACTTATTCTTAACATAAGGAAGCTGTCATGTTTCGTGACCCTGCATGCATATTCGTGAAACAGTTGACAAACAGATAAAAATCCAATGACTCCCAAGTACCAATTTTTCAATTTTGCCCCCTCAATAGCCCTCTTTTCCACGCCTGAATACTCTATATACCAATTTTCAAGTCTGTAGTAGCGTTGGGACGATTAATTGGAATCGGAAAAATTGGTATCAGAATCGGAAGAAATGTGTGCCCATTTTCCGATGCCAAAAATTTTTTATTTGATTTTGTTTAAAAACAAAATCTTCCACTGCTTTTAGTAATAAAAAAATTAATATTTATTGATTCTAAACTATCAGTAAAACTAAAATCAATAGATCATCCCAACATGTGTGTCTTTTACGTTTGAAAAAATATACGTACATTTCACATGTGTTTTTATGGTAATTGGAAAAAATAACTTTATAGTTATAAATATTTAGAAATTTATGAAGACTCGGAACCGGAAGCGCTAATTATATCGTAATCAGGAATTTAGTATGGAATTAGTAATTGTATCGGAATCAGAAAAAATATTGGAATCATCCCATCATTAGTCTGTAGATCAAAAATTTGTTGAATATATAAGTTGAGAAGTGTCCTCTCTCACACACGTGTGTGTGTGTGTGTGTGTGTGTGTGTGTGAGAGAGAAAGGGAGAGAGAGAGAATAATGGAAATAGTATTCCGACAAAATAGAGAAATAAAAAAGAACAAACCGAGTTGTGTTCATCAACGTTTCGTCTTTATTTCATCCAGAGGAAGTCTCAAAATAAAGACGAAACGTTGATGAACACATAACTCGGTTTGTTCCTTTTTATTTCTCTCTCTCTCTCTATATATATATATGTGTGTACACACACACACACACACACACACACACACACACACACACAAAGGAATGTTCATATCTTTTGAAGCATCATGCGATAATGATAATTGGTTCCTCAAAAAGTTCAGCACTTTCATACGAATTTATTTCACAAGCAGAAAAAAATATGGAAAAGGTAAACTTAGAAACATCAGTTAAAAATATTCTAACACTTAAACATGGAAGATTCTGTACAGTTTAATTGCCATATATTTCCATCATTTACTAATATATATATATATATATATATATATATATATATATATATATGTATATATGTATATACACTAGTGATGGGACGATTTCAATAATTTTTCCAATTCCGATGCAGTTACTGATTCCTTATTAAATTCCCATTTCCGATTCTTTACAAATCTAAATATTTAACTATAAAATTATTTTTCCTGGTTAAAACAGTAACACCACATGTTCAATTGTGCATACTTTTTCTGAAACGTAAAAAACACAATTGCAGGTGTGATCCTATAGCTTTTAGCTTTACTGGTAGTTTAAAAGAAATATTATTACTACCAGCAGTGGAAAATTTTATTCAAAAAAAATTAAATAAAAAAAAAAAAAAAGAAAGATCATTAGAAGAATCGTTTTGGGCATCGGAAAATAGGTACAAAATTTTCTGATGCCGATACCTCAAAAAGTTCTGATTTTTCCGACTCCCTATTAATCGTTCCAACACTAATATTTATCTTATATAATATTATTAATAGTTGTTAGTTATATATATATATGGCATAATCGCGTTGACACACCAGTTCTCGTCAGATCACTGAAGTAATGTTGAGCCGGGTTAGTACCAGATGGGTGACCATTGAGGAATTCTAGGCACTGCATGTGCTCTCTGCTTATCTCGGCATTTATTTCCAGTCGTCCTATACATCAACTTCACTTGCTATTGGTATTTAACAATGTCGACTCAGGGGAAGGGTGGTTGGAGATTGCGCACCTCCTGCCACAAAAATTTCATGTGTATGCACCCCTATGGCGGGTATCCATAGTCTGTCAAACACTAAGGAACCTTTATATATATATATATATTACAGGGGGGAGGGGGTCACCACTTATCAAGGCCCGGAAGCCACTCGAGGATAAGAGTTATTGTGTACAGTAATCAATGGGATAGTATCGTAGTAATCGTTAGTATTGGAGATTTGATAAAGTGCCTTACTTAAGGGGGCGGTTCATCAGGAATTTGTTTATGTTGGACTTGAAGGCATCCAAGTTGTAGTCAAGTGGGAAACAGGCTAATGGCAGAGAGTTCCACAGACATGCATTTCTAAGAAAGAAGCTTTGCTCATGGAATCTACGTTTTGATTTAGGCACAGATAAAGAGTGAGGAAAATTATTGACAGTAGTTTCAGCTAGACGGGTGTTTATCGTGAAAGATTGGCGAGGGAGGTACCAGAGATTGGAGCTCAGACAAGCACTTGCCGTGGAAATAACGATAAAACAAAGACAGGCTCGCAACGTCTCTTCAAAGAATTTCAGTTATATTTACTAAAGAGAGTTATACACATGTTCATATAAAAATATACATCATATAGTACACACGCGTATGACTATGTAATCCATACCTAGAAAACAGATCAAACCTGGTATAGAGATATGGGACAAGAAGGAGAAAGAAGCAACCTTAGTAGAAGTTCGTGTCACCAACGATGCTGGGTTCAACAGAGCTGAGAGGGAAAAGATAACGAAATATCAAAGTCTTATATATGACACGGAAAGAAACTGGAATCTTAGGAAGATCTCTATTATTCTAGCAATTATAACAGCAACTGAACTCTGGAAAAAGAATCTAAAAAACTATCTAGCAAATATATCTGGTTAATCAAGCGCAAGAAAGATTCAAACGATTGCACTTAAAGAGACGGGCAGAATCTTAAAAAAATCTCTCGGTTCGAGTATATGAGATAGCAAGTTATTGTTTGGCATCCAGTAAAACAAACTGATGAGAAAATGAAAATATACGCCACACACATACTTATACACAAGCATGCATCATATATATATATATATATATATATATATATAGTAAGTTATAAAATATATATGGCAATTAAGCTGCACTGAATATTCTGCATTTCATCCACTCTAGGATTCTTCAGGAATATTCAGTTTAGCTTAATCGCCATATATATTTTATAACTTACTAACTAGCTCTACCTACGTATTGAGCACTGTTGAAGTAAATACTTAAAGTTTACACATAAATTTATACTTTCGTATATTAATTTTATGTGAGTAAATGAAGTATATATATATATATATATATATATATATATATATATATATATATACATATAACTATGTGTGTGTGTGTGTTCTATTGCATGAGATAGATCGCCAAAATATTCTTGCATATTCATTCTTTTTCTATAATTTCTGAACTTTGTCAAACAAAATGTCTTTCTGAAACAAATGGCTCTTAAAATTTCTCATACTCATGCTATTTTTAGCCTGATAATATATTTTTGAACAGATTATCTTATTCTAAATATAAAAAAATCGATTTGCTAATATAACAAGTGAAGCATGCATGGTCCTCCGTGATTGCACAGTGAATGAGGCATAAAAAAAGTTCAGCATTTGCCCCCTTTCACCCCACTATTTAGCCCCCAAAGTCCCAAAGGCCTTAATATATTTAAATTTGAGTTCAGCACCATGCAAAACTGCTAAATAGACAAACACAGTAAATTTTTGACAAACATGGTAAAATAGTCCCAAAAATGGAGCGTTTTTATTAGCCCTAAAAGAGCCTCTGGCTCGCACCCAAGAGTTATCACGAAGTATAGACAAACAAAATTATATAGAAAGCAGTTACAACTTTTCAGAAAGTTTTATAAAAATCCAAGGCATCAATTTTTTTTTTTAATAAGCACAAAAGTGTCAATTTTAGCCACTTTAACCCAAAAGGTACCCCTAAGGGGCCAGCCAGAGTTTTCCCGTAAATTCGTTCTGTTACTCTTTTTACTCATATCAGGTTTAATGTTTGCAAAATTTCAAAAAATTCCAAGGCGTAGTTATTGAGAAAAGTGCGGACAGACGAATGGACAAGGGTGAATTTACAGGTTCACCCTCCTTTTGTGAGGGAAGAGGGAACCAATAAATACTTATCTTATTCTTTATATTCATAAAAAACGAATCAACGTTTTTATGACGTAATATCCATAGATTTTGTGGTGAAATAACTTTTTTATTAAAAAACAAAAAAAAAAACAAAAAAACATAGAAACAACGATAATTAAATATCTTCATTTACAAGATACCTTTATCATTTACAAAATGGCAATAAAAATTATTAATATTATGAAATACTAGCAAGGACACTCGACGTTCCCCAGGATTGAATGATGATCAACAAATGTTTCGCACTCCCATATTTTTATTGTCATCAAAATCGGTGAAATCGCCCATTTTTCAATCAAATTCATTGATTGCCTGCTCTAGTTGAGGACTCACCGTGGTGCACCTGGAGGAAGCTTCACATGCCTAGTTAGAAACCTATCATGGTGCGCAGAGAGGAACTTTCAGATGCTTCTCTGCAGTGACTTCGTTCACAATACATTTTAATTTACATTGCACTGCAGAGAACTTACTATTGATTTTATAAAATTATTTTTTATAATATCTTAAAGTTTAAAATGAAAAAGTCAAGTACTATGGTTCAATTGTGCTCTAAACAGAAAATTCATTCGGAAACGTTTTATCAAAGACGCTACTGTTGATTTTATATGCTGGACCCTTCTGCTTGTGCGGTAATAAAAACTTCTCAAATGCACTTGTGATGTTAGGCTGTATGAGGATGAAAAAATTTAGTCAAAATCAGACTATTCCTTCTTTAACCAGATCTTTTTTTTCCTATTGTTGATACTTATCGGAGACATTCCGATACAAAACATATCTAAAAAGAATTCCGGTCACTTAAAGTACATTTGTGTTAAATAAAAAAAGAATAAAATAAAATCGTTCAAACCGTTTCGGAGTCCATAGGGAACGAACTGACACACACACACACACACACACACACACACACACACACACACACACACACATATAAATAAATAAATAAATAAAAGGTACTTTGTCTATATAAGTAGAGATAGAAATTATATAAGAAAAATAAATGTCTATATTGTTTTCATTTAATTCACTTTTTCCTAGTCTGGGAGAGGTAGAGGGGGGACTTTTTTTCTTTTTCTTTTTTTTTTTTTTTTTTTTTTTTTTTTACAATCTTTCTCCCGCCGTTCCGATAATGCTAATTTGTTCGTTTAGGACAGTCAAATTATTTAGTGAATTTTATTTGCTTTTGTGTAACATCTGGCGAAAGTAAATTTATTAACAAAAAGATAATAAAACTGAAAGAAAATTGAAAAAGTCGTTCAAGAATTACAATTGACAAGCAATAACTGCAGGAGCATGACCTTCAATTGAATTGCTTAATCCAACATTCATATACTTTTAATCAATCTTAATTAGATGACCTGTCCCCCAAATCTATTACATACATTCTAAGTAAGCAAAATTGCATCTATATTAAACTAGTGAGACCTGTGGAAATTCCACAGCGGACTCTTTCATATCTAATATATTAATGTTGACATTCTGTGGATGTTCAGCGTAAATGGAGACGCCCTGATATTATTGTACCTATTTACTATGCCTCCCCACGGGACAGAGTTAGACACCAGAGTCGTTTTTTAACGTGGAGAAAAGGTACAAAAATAAAAATTGTCTCAGTCGTGAAGGATTTCTCCTCCACCGAAAGAGAACAAGAAATAGAAGTGCAGCATCTGAAGAACAGATACTACACTTTGATCTTGTCCCGAAGGCCCTGACATTATTGTAGCTCTTTTGTTAAAACTGCAAAAGTATTTATTTAAACTAGCAGAGAAGTCCGGCGTAGCCAGGGCGTAAAATACGCTTAAATATGATATTTTAATTCTTGCAGATTTCGTATATATTATAATAGTCAATTTTCTATCGATTCTTATATTATAAAATTGTGATTTCAAATATAAAAAAAAAATATATCTATATGATTTGGGTGCATCAGCTTGAATCGAAACCAAAACTTATGGAAATATATAACTCGAGTTCTTTCAGCCATAATCGAAACCGAAACCAAAAATCAAAGAATTCTTAATAAAATTATTTATTACAAGAAATGGAAGGTCATAACAATTAAACGACAGTCACTCGGAAGAAAAAAGGTGCAAGCGTGACACACAAAATAACACGCACATGCTATCATATTAATATATAAGTTTTAAACTTACAAAATATTGTACCTCTATATTACATTTCTCTTAATCTGCTTGTTTCTCTCTATATGTCCGTTACACTTTTATCCGGAAACTACTGGGCTGATCTGGATGAAATTTTGCATGAACTTTTGTTAAGATGCATCAAAGTGAACATTAAATTACAAATCCGATGTATTTCAATAACTAAGCTCCAACTCCTATCCCATTGCTGCTATGTTGCATCTCTGTGTCTGTTTTACAAATATTTTAATGGAATGTGCTCTGATGAACTCGTTGCACTTGTGCCCCCTCGACGTACATATCCCAGAAAACCCCTGTTTAGCAACAAAATCACACCCTTTCACTGTTGAGATCCCTAAGTGCCAGAAAGCTTTCTACTCTAATAGTTTCTTCTCTCGAACAACTAAACTTTGGAATTTCCTTCCTGCTACTTGCTTCCCTGTCTGTACTGATATGCAGAAGTTTAAATGTAATGTAAACCAATATATTGTTAATCTTTCTTAGGCATGGTTCCTGTTATGTCCAACGTTATTGCAGATAACCTACTATTGATTTTATAAAATTAATTTATATATAATGACTTCAATTCTGCTCTAAACAGAAACATTAATTTCAAACGCACCCCTGTCTTATCAAAGAACCTACTGTTGATTGTATACACTGGACTCTTCTGCTTGTGCTGCGATAAAACTTCTCAAAATTGAAAAAAAAAACAAAAAAAAAACGAGCACAAATGTACTCATATTCAGCTATCAATTTGGCATAAAGCAGTGGTTTTAAGTCAACACGTCATAACTTTTGCACATTTTTAACAAGCTTAAAAGTCTAGTAATGAAACTAACAATTCAAAAACAAACCATGAACATTGAAATAAGCATAAAAAAAGGTTCAAATAATAAAGAATTAAAGAATTGGTTAAAATCATCAAGATATGTAAATTACCCGTCCTAGGGAAAGTACAATTATTTCATATATGTGTTGTCTAATACCCGTCCTAGGGCAGGTAAAATATTTTTTTGCTCGGGATAACAAACGATACATAGTCATCAAAAATTCCCAAGTATCCTAAGAATAACACATATGTTCGAATGCAACTTCATTTTTCTTAGTTTTATACGATCCCGAGCAACGCTGAGTAGCCCTGCTAGTCAAGATCTAAAATAAAAACATTTATCTCACATCATCATCAGTTTAATATCTATTTTTCATGTCAGCACGTGTTGGATGACTTTTAGAAATTGATTTTCAAACTAACCTATTTCTGGTCAGGTCTTTTTTTTTCCTTCTTTCTCTAAAATCCTTTCTTATCGCTTCCTTCCATGTCTTACCTGAACGGGATTTTGAATGGAACCCTTTATTTAATCCACGGGCATAGCATGTTCTCGTTTTATCATCTATGACTGGATAGAAATTCAAAATAATTCACTTCAATTGTATTTTGAAAGTAGCCCGCACTAAGAATGTAACCTTCAACCTCCAGAATAATGTAATTCGCAACGTTTTACCTGGTTCTTTATGCACTATGACATGAATCACTCTAAATACAATTGCAAATTACTTAATACTTCTTCCTAATCACCGCTGACGGAACGAGAGCATGCTATGCGGATTAAATAAAAAGTTCCGTTCGAAATTCTATACAGATTTGATAGAAAGACACCTGAAGAAGGTCGGAGGTTACAGCGACCGGAGCGTTACGAAAAAATACTCAAGATGAGAATAGTTGTACGAATAATTAATCCTCGTCTCAAAATTTTAAAAAAAAAAGCAAAAAAAAAAAAAGCAAAAATTTAAAAAGACTTTGAAATCTAAGGCAGGAATTGAACTTGGAAACACATCTTAACAATTTAGCCATCACGTCAATGTTATTATCAAGTCAGCGCAAAAGTTTTTGCCGGTTGGTAAAAGAGGCATCTTAAACCATTATAATTTATTTCATGCATATTGTTACTGTATAAACAATCACAAATGATTTATAACATTTTCTTTCAATTTATTAAATTATCATTCAAATACTTCTGCAATATTCTCAACCATGTTGACCCTAAAATGACCTTATTTAGTTAACAGAAAAGAAGTCATCTTCCATCATGATTATTGATATGAAAAAAAAAAAAAACAGACATGGGGTAAAAATGATAGAGAAAAACTGATATAAAATCTGATAAAAAACGAAAAAAAAACTGATAGAAAAATTATATAAAACTGATATGAAAAAGAAAGGATATGAAAAAACTGATGAAAAAAGGATATAAACAAACTGATACGGAAAAAAACTGATATGAAAAAAACTTATGGGGAAAACTGATATAAAAAACTGATATAAAAAAACTGATATGGAAGAAAATGTAAGGAAGTTTAAGAAGTGCAGAAAACTTTAAAACTTTCCCTGATAAAAAACGAAAAAAAAAAACTGATAAAAAAATGATATAAAACTGATATGAGAAAAACTGATATGAAAAAGAAAGGATATGAAAAAAACTGATGAAAAAAAGGATATAAACAAACTGATATGAAAAAGAAAAAAAGAAAAACTGATATGAAAAAAAAAACTTATGAAAAAAACTGATATGGGGAAAAACTGATATAAAAAAAACTGATATGGAAGAAAATGTAAGGAAGTTTAAGAAGTGCAGAAAACTTTAAAACTTTCCCTGCAGATCCATGTTCAAAATATAAGTGATTTTTATTATAAAACTATTTTTGTACAGTCACTGTAAATTCATTGAAAAGAAATCTCTCCCCCCCCCCTCATGAAGTCGAACTAAATTAAAATAACTTCATTTTTAATTTTACTTTTGAAATCAATGTCTACTCGTTATCACTTTATTTTAGGGAAAAGAAATGACATTAAACTTTTTTTAATGACTTTTTTTAATTGTTACTCCAGTATTTTTATTGTTAAATGGCAATAACAAGTGGTGGTCCTTGGAGTTTGAGTCCCAAACAAGTCTCCCAAATTTCCAGAACAGTCCGCCTCTTGTGATAACCGTTCTGAATCATTTTGCGTTTTTGCAACAGCCGTTTTCGATCGCTTGCTTGCTAACAACTATCGTCGGCTTAGTGACAATAAGCCTCGCCATGGTTCCAATACCTTTCATAAACATGGAGGTCAATACTTATTTTTTAAACGTTTACCACGTTACTTTTTCCAGACAGTATATATAAATTTCTTTTAGCTTTATAGACGTCATAGAAATTCTATGACGTAGGTTAGAAATAACATCCCACTGATTATAGATGTATATTTTAATATATTAGTATAACTAATTTTAAAGTAAGGTGGGATCGAAATATTAAAGAAATCAGATGCACCCAATATGACAGAGAAAAGAAGAAAAGCACTGGCTTTTAGAAAGAAAGGCAGACACAAATATATAGACTGAGGGGAGAAAAAACACAGGTCGATGGCAAAAGAGGGAACACCTGTCACGCTTATCAGGTTTATAGAGAAGGTTGCAGTTACAACTATTGATACATAGATTAAAAAATATACAATTAAATCTATGCATAAATATGTCAAATGACTTGCGTGTCTATTTAATTCCTATAGTATTTTGAAAAGTACAAATTATTCAAAAAACAAAAGTTAATCCCCTCAAAAAAAAAAAAAAAAAAAAAACCTCAAATATCTATACTATCGAGGTAAAAATACTTAATAGTTTTAATATAAAATAGCATAAAATAAAATTTTTAAAAAAGATAGGATTTTTTTTAAATTTGTGGTAGAAGATGAATTTTATTTAAAATACTAATTGATAAAACATATTTAAAATCCAAATTTGTTTTTCCAAATATTAAAAAAAGCAATGATTCTTTTGATATACATTTAAAGGTTGACCATAAAATAAAAAAAATAAAAAAATGGAATATATTTTTTTTGTCTAGTAATGTAAAATCAATGAATGTAAATTTCATTTATTACATTAAATTGTAATGATCGAAATTTAAACGAAATAAATTAATAAAGGCTGAAATTTTTAATTACAATTTTTGCAGCAATATTTCGTCTGCAATTAAACCTTTCCAGAAATCATTTTGTCTAATGACATAATTTTGGTTACAGACAGGCTTCATTATTATTGGAATATCAGTTTTACAGAGTTTAATATTTAACCAACTTTGAAATAAGCTACCCCTCCTCCCCTGTGATTTCAATATTTTTAGCAATAATATTTCACAGAAACAGGATGTTCTAATTAACATAATGGATGCTAATGCGGACTATGAAATCAGTTATGTTGAGTTCAAATCCTATCTAGATAATACTAGCAAGGAAACACGACATAGCCCGGGATTGAATGAAGATCAAGAAATATTCCACACTTCCAATACTTTTGTTATCATTGAAATTAATAAAAATCGCTTATTTTTTAATCAAATCAATCGATTACCTGCCCTATTCTGAGACCCACCAAGTATCATGGTTCAATTGTGTTCTAAACAGAAACATTCTTTTTGAAGGAGCTCCTGTCTTATCAAAGAACCTTCTGTTTATTTTATATGCACGCCTCTTCTGTTTGTGTGGTGATAAAACTTCTCAAATGCACTTGTGATGTTAGACTGTATAAGGGTGTTAACTTTGGTCAAAATCGAACTGTTCCTTTTTTTTTAATTGGATTTTTTCGATTATCGATTTTTTTATACTTATTGGAGGCATTCCGATATAAAACCTATCTAAGAACACTCATGCACATAAAATACATTTGTGTGAAATTACAAAAAAAATGGTCAAGTCGTTTTAGAGTTTGTGGAGAATGAGCTCACACACAAAGTGCTTTTTATATATATGTAGAGATAAAGATTTCTCTTAATCTGTCTGTTCCACTTTTTTGGAAACTACTCGTCCAACCTGGTTGACATTTTGTATCGACCTTTGTTATGGTGAAGTGCAACAAACTAAGTATTATGGTATCCACTTGATGCACAATTAAGGATGAATAAGGGTTAATAGAGATTAGAATTTAATGCAAAAATGAGCACACATTTAACCATATTCAACCACTAAAACACTCATTCCAAGTCAACAGTTTTTAACTTTTGCTCGTTTTTAATGTAATAATTATCTAGTAAAATTTATTTGTCGTTATGTATGCACTAATATTGTTGGAGGGTATGACTGTTTCCCCCAAGTTGTAGGTAAAATAATGACCTGTATTCAATTAATGTAAGAATCGTTTACAACGGATAATTTCATGTTTGGGCATTAAAAACCCTCTCATGTTGATTTTCAGTCAGACAAGCCAATTAAAACACACAATAAAAAATAAAAACAATAAATAAAAAATAATGTTGGAAATTTTTTTCAAAATACATGCAACATGATATCTCAGATAAATCATAGAAAAACAATTGACAACAAACGAAACGCAACAAAATAATGGAGGGAAATGCATATTTTATCACTAAATTAGCGGCAATTTGTAAGGTCAGCTACTTTTTTAAGGGAGGTAACTATTTTACTAAAGTAGTGTAAAAAAAAAATTTTTTTTCTTACAATTACTCGACTGTTTTGTTTAAAAATGACAATATTAACATTTTTTTAGTTATTAATGTTGTAAAAATTTTGTTAAATTAAATACAGTAGTAAAAAAAACAAAAAAATAAGAACATTTTTTCCTTATAATTCTTTATATAAAAATAGAGTTACCTCCCTTAGAACAACGAGTTAAGCTTCCAAATTACTAAATTAGCTATCTTTAATTAATTTTATTTAAAGATTAATGTCCCAAAAGAAATGTTTAATATTTTAAATATTCTTGTTAGAAAATAATTTCAGGACTTAAGAAAAAAATCAAAACAGTCCGATTCTCAACAAATTTATCATTTTATTTTGTTGCTGAACCTTTAAATTCATAATCACCTTAAAAATAAGATTCTCTATTAGCAGAGGTCTCCATGATTCTACTTTTGCTTTTTTTTTTATTCACATGCTCCTATTCCGAATTCATAGCAGTGGACCGACATCAGTGGACTTTTTTTTTTCTATCAGAACGTTCATTAATAATGTTTTCTTTAATGTTTAACATATTTCAAACTGATATACATCATTGCACAATAAAAATAAATTAAAACAAAAAAACATTTTTTATTTTGAATTATTTAAGTAAAAATTCCATTTTTTAATTGATTACTAAATTTAAAAAGTTATTCTAGTAAATTACAGTACATGACAATTTATTAAACAAAAATATCATAAAAACTGAATTTAACTTGAAAATACTATGAAAAAATAGTTCTTTTTAAATTTAGTAATCAAGTAAAAACATAGAACTTTTAATTAATTCGAAATAAAAAAAATAATTTTGTTTCGAATTTATTTTTACTGTGCAATAATTTATATCAGTTGATAACTAAATTTAAAAAGCTATTTTTTCATTGCATTTTCAAGTGAAATTCAATTTTTAAGATATTTCTGTTTATTAAATTGTTAGGTAATTTACTAGAATTTTTTTTTATATACATACATGGTCAATTTTCTAAAAATCCAATACAATATGCATCGTGTCTAGCTTATAAAATTATATTTTGTAATTAACATCCATATATTAATACGATAGCGTGTGTTATTTTCTGTGTCACACTTACATCCGGGTCATTTCATTGTTATGTACTTCCATTTCTTGTAATAAATAATTTTACCAAGAATTCTTCATAAGTTTTGGTTTCGGTTCCGATTATAGCTTATGGCACTTAAGTCATCTAATTTTTTTTTTTATAAATAATTATACCAAGAATTCCTCATAAAATTTGGTTTCAATTATAGCTAACGTGCTATTAGCTATAATTGAAACCAAAACTTATGAGGAATTCTTGGTAAAATTATTTATAACGTTATATAACGTCCAATAATCTATTTTTTAAAAATAATTTTATCAAGAATTCTTCACAAGTTTGTTTCGGTTTTAGCTGATGGCACCTTAGTAATCTATTTTTTTTTAAAAATAATTTATCAAGAATTCTTCAGAAGTTTTGGTTTCGATTATAGCTGAAGGAACTAAAGTTATAAAGTTTGGAATTCGACTTCGATTTAAGCTGATAAACCCAAGTCATATAGATATAATTTTTATTTTTGAAATCGAAACTTTATAATATATAAAAATCGATAGAAAATGAACTATAATAATATATACGAAATCTGCAATAATTAAAATATCATATTTAAGCGTCCCTGCTAGCTTGGATAAATACTCTTGCGTTTTTAACAAAATAGCTACCATAATATCAGAGTGTCTCCATTTACACAGAATATCTACAGAATGCCAACATCAATATATTTCATATGAATGAGTCCCCTGTGGAATTTCCACAGGTCCCGCTAGTTAAAAATTATTATGATGTATAAGTACCGGAAATGTCAGATTTTATTCAAAGGTAAAGTTTGTGAAAAGATTTTTTTTTTAATTTAATATTCATTTGGTGAATGTAGTTTGAAGGGAAGTTATACAATTAAAATGTAATTCACACAATACATTTACTTTTATTTCCCGATTAAATTAAATTTAGGATAAATTGCGGTTCGCCTTGGTTTTTGAAAAAAAAAAAAAAAAAAAAAAAAAAAAAAAGGAAAGGAAAGAAAAAAGAAAGAAAAGAAATAAATCTAATGTATAAACGGCTATATGTCTGTCTGTCTGCCGTCTGCCTGTCAAACTATCTCCCCCGAAACTAAAAGTCGCAGAGTGGCGCTAGGGGCCACAAATGATTGGATTTTTTACAGGCCGTTCTTTTATGGGTCTTTAGCATGTTGAAAATGTTTTAAGGGGTCAAAAATGGGTAAAAATTGAAAAAATCGTTATACATTTTGTACATTCATCTTAGTTTATTTTTAATTAGTTTATATATGTGTTACGTTGGTACAGTGGTAACGTCACCAGCTTTGAATGCTACAATTTCGGTTTCAATTCTAGCTGATGGCACCTAAATACTTTTTTTTTTAACTTTTGAAATCACGACCCTATAATAATATATACGAAATCTGGACAAATTAAAATATCACATTTAAGTGTATTTTATGTCCGGGCAAAGCCCCCCACCCCCACCCCGCTAGCAAAAATAAATAAATAAAATAATAACTAGGTGCATTTTCCCAGCTTTATTCGAAAAACGTTTTTTTATACTTTTATTCTGGTTTTATGAAGGAAAAACGCCAGCAAAATAGTAAATGTGTAATTCCCGGAAAAGTACATTTGATGCTTGCGTAGAATTGGTAATCTTTTAAACAAACGCATTTCAGTTGAAAACATTACGTACTTACATAAATCCGGGTGGGAAAAATAATTTATTAGAAAAATAATTACAAGTGAAAAATAGAATTTAACGAATTAAGTGTTAACGCGAGTTGTGTGACTAATTCAGTATGACAAACCGACTTATCTCCCTTGACTTAAGTCTGCCATTTTAAAACCCAATATGTCAAAACGTAATTATGAATGACTTTTTTGTTAAAAATACATCTAGCGCATCTTCTGTAATTGTAATGTTTTGAATTCAAACTAAGTCACATGTTTTTAATATGAGTCATCACTTACGAAGGCCAAAAGCCATTAGAGGATAAGGATTAATGAAATTGTCAATCGGATGATGAAGATATGAGAGGATGGAAACTAATGGATGGAAACGGTAGAATTTGATTACCTTAGATGATGACTCGATAACTATTTGTTGACATTGGATGTTGTAGTCAGCAGGGAAGCTGTCCTGTAGTAATGTGTTCCATGGATGGGAAGTTTTCGGAAATAAACTGTTTTTTTGTTTTTTTACATAGGAGTCACCACTATCAAGATCTGGGGGCCACTCGAGGATAAGGGTTAATGAGTGTATAGTAGTCAATGGGATAATATCGCAGTAATCGTTAGTAGTGGAAATTTGGTAAATTAGATTACTTAAAGGGGCGCTTCAACAAGAATTTGTTTACATTGAACTTGAAGACAACCAAATTGTAGTCAGCTGTAAAGCAGGCAAACAGAACAGAGTTTCACAGGCGTGCAGTTCTAAGAAAGAAACTTTGTTCATGGAATCTACATTTAGGTTTAGGCACAGATAAAGAGTGGGGAAAGTTATTGATCGTGTTTTCAACCAGACAAGTGTTTTTTGTGAAAGTTTAGCAAGGAAGAACCATAGATTGGCGCTCAGACAATTTCATTGACATTATTTTGATTCAGTTAGCCAGAGAAAGAAATGGAAGTTGTTTTTAGTCGTGGTAGATAGATGAGTTCTTGTTTGTGGATGTTTTATGAGGTGGAGGCAGACAGAGATTGAAGCTCAGTCAAACACCTACTGTAGAAACAATAAAATAGAGAAAGATTAGTAACTGTCTTTTGTGAGAAAGGGCTGGAGGCAAGAGAAGTCACCTACCTCCCTGCCACTAGATTGCAAAATCGATTTTGCACTTTGTCAAGGTAAGCAAAGAGAGCTCAGAGTGTTACCTTCCCAAAAATGGCAACAGTATCTCATCTTTGGACCTATCTCTTATACAGGTAGAAGATTACGTCAGGGGTCTGTTACTTTCTAGAGCAGTAGAATGATGCAACAATTTACCCAGCAACCTTAGAAACATATTTGATTAATTATTATTATCATTTTCATTTTAATCAGAATTTTGGTAAAATTTAAATTACATTTCTGAATTTTTTTTAGATGAGGATTGGTTATTCGTATTATTTGGAATCTTCGGACTACTGTTCTCATCTTGAGCGTTTTTTTTTTCACGTTTTGGTCGATATAACCTCCGACCTTCTTCAGGTGTATCTTGTCGAACTTGTGGCACAGTGATTAGATTACTTGGAAAAATCAATTGTAAAAGTGATATTCTCCTGAAGGTAAAAGATTCAATTCTAAGTGTGAGTGATCAAAAAAATACAATTGCGAATTACTTAGGACATCTATCCAGTCATGGCTGACAGAACAAGAGAATGCTACCCCCGTGAAGTAAATAAAGGATTCTGTTTGAAATTCTGTCGTAATTCCCGAGTTCAACAGAAACATTCCCAAGCTCAGCAAGATATCTGAAGAAGGTCGGAGGTTAGATCGACCAAAATGTTGTGAAAACGACACTCAAGATGAGAAAAGTAATCCAAAGATTCCAAATAATATGAAAATTTAAATTAATTTTTTTCATTCTTTTTTTTCTTTTACAAAGGAGTCACCACTTATCAAGGCCCGGAAGCCACTCAAGGATAAGGGTCAATAAATGTAAGGTGGTCAGTGAGAAAATAGATCGTTTTTTGGTGGAAATTGGGTAGAAATTAGACTATATAAGGGGATGGGATAGCAAGAACTTGTTTACTTTGGACTTGAAAACGGTCATGTTGTAGTCAGCTTAATTTAAGCAAGTCTGTTTGTAAATTCACACAGAAAGGTGATATGGTGTCTGACAATTTCATGATATAAATATTAAGGGATTGGATTTTCCAAGAAACAGAAATTGATAGTAATGGTTTTCATTGACAAATGCGACAGTTAATACAACGGCTTGATAACAAAAAAAAAAAAAAAAAAAAAAAAAAAAAAAAAAAAAATGCTTTTTTTGATAATATCTAGCTGATTTTTCCACAATTTAATTGATAATTAAGCGTTAACATCTTTTTTAGTCATTGTGTGTATATTAGTGATGGGACGATTTTAATACACTGCCCAATTCCAATACAATTACTGATTCTTTTTAAATCTCTCTCTCTCTATATATATATATATATACTAGCAAAAGTACCCGTCGTTGACTGGGTTCGAATACAGCCTACAGAAAATGGACTCTGATTTATGAAAGTATGATAGCTTATGAAAAGGAAGGGTTGTAAATTTGGGTTGAATTTGGGGGTATCAAAACCAAAGCAAAATATGATGAAAGTAAAAATAAAATAGATAAACCCCATAATTTATTATACCATACGTGTTCACACTGAAACACTTATCACAATATTCTGTGAATCTATATTAAAAAACCTTGTTAAACTTTGTGACATATTTCCATTCTATAGAGGTCAGGTGCGAACGAACACCCCATAATTTTATTATACCATATTTCTTCAAACTGAAACATAATTATCAAAGTATACTTACGCAGATAGATATGAAAAGTCTTTATTAAAGTTTGTGTCTATTTCCATTCTATGGAGGCCAGGCGCGAACACAATTTTATTATACCATCCCTATTTAAGTTAAAACATACTTATCAAAGTATTATTATGTACATCTATATCAAAAACACTTGTAAACGTTTTTTTTTTTAATTTTAAAATTTTTTATTTCCATACTTCATGGACCAGGCGCGAACGCAGACCCCACAATTTTAATGAACTACTGTTCTGTCAGATCAAACATACCCATTCCTGTGTCTCGATACATCTATCATTATATGTAATCAGTTTTTTAAAATAGTCAACCATATAGGAGCCTTTTCGGGACCAGACACACACACATACAGACATTCATCTTATATATATATATATATATATATATATATTAGTTGTTATTTTTTCCTAATTTGCAGATTACCTTTAAAAGCAATGTATTATGTGCACATATTTTCATAAATGCAAAAGTACACTTGTGTGTGTGTGTGTGTGTGGGTGGGTGGACTTATCTATAAATTTTAATTTTACTGATAGTTCAACAGTAATAAATATTTACCATTCTATCATTAGCATCAGCAAAGGAAAATTTAAGTTAAAAACAAAAAACACTAAAAAATAAAAATAAAATAAAAATCACTGTTGGCTTCAAAAACTAAACACATTTTTCTAATTTTAATACCCTTAATTCTGATTTTTTTTCAACAACTCCATAAAACTATTTTATTATTGCATATTTAAAAATCTCTACTTATGTATAAAAGGCATATTGTCTGTATGTGTGAGTGCGTTCCTTATGGACTCTGAAACAGCTGGGCCGATTTTTATGAAACTTCACAAATATAGTTTATGTGTCTGAGTGTTCTTAGATAGGTTTTATATTGGATTGCTTCTGGCAAGTAATCAAAAAATCCGATTAAAGAAGGACGTTCAATCTTGAACAAAGCTAACATCCTTATACAGCCTAACATCACTAGTACATTTGAGAAGTTTTATCACTGCACAAGCAGAAGGGCCCGGTGACTAAAATGAACAGTAGGTTCTTTGATAAGACAGGGGCACATTCAAAATGAATGTTTCTGTTTAGAACACAATTGAACCATAATACTTGACTTTTGCATTTTAAACTTTAATTCAAGCCATCATATCACAATAATTTTATAAAAATCAACAGTAGGTTCTTTGATAAGCCATTATATACAAATAATTTTATAAAATCAACAGTAGGTTCTCTACAGTGCAATGTAGACTACAATGCCTTGTGGACTAAGTCACTGCAGAGAGGCATGTGAAGCTTCTTCCTGGCGTCCTGAAGCGAGTCCCCAACTACAACAAGCGATCCACCGATTTGATTGAAAAATGAACAATTTCACTGATTTCGATGACAATAAAAGAATAGTGTGGAACATTCGTTGATCCTCCTTCAATCCCGGACAACGTCAGGTCTTCCTGCTAGCAACTTAATAAATTCATAAATGATCAGCTACATAGTTGTGTCTTATTTTTTAAGAGTACTTATTAGTGATGGGACGATTCCAATATTTTTTCCGATTCTGTACTAAATTCCCGATTCCAATACAAGTACTGATTCCGATTCTTTATAAATCTCTATAAATGTAACTATAAATGTAACTATAAATGTAACTATAAAATAGTTATTTTGTCTTGATTACCGTAAAAGCACATCTTCAATGTGCACATATTTTCTCAAATGAGTGTATAATAGTTAATGGGATAATATTGTAGTGATCGTTAGTAGTGGAAATTTGTGGGTGTCGGGGGGGGGTGTATATAAACTTTAGTTTTACTAAAAGTTCAAAATCAATAAATATCGATTTTTTTATTATTACTACCAGCAGTTGAAGCTTTTTTTTTTTTTTTTAAACAAAATCAAATAAAAAGATAATTAAAGGAATTGGTTTTGGCATCAGAAAATAGGCACAAAATTTTTTTCGATTCCAATACCCCCAAAAGTTCCGTTTTTTTCTGTTAATCGTCCCAACACTAGTACTTATCAACGATGGGACGATTCCAATATTTTTATGGATTCTGATACAATTACAGATTCTGTTCTAAATTCCTAATTTCTATATTTTTTCGTTTAAAATTACTAAATATTTATAGAGTTGTTATTTTTTTTTAATATTCTGATTAGAGCAAAAACCCATGTACATATATTTTTGCAAACGTAAAAATACACATGTGGGAAGTAATCTATAAATTTTTGTTTCGCTTGTAGTTTAAAAACAATAAATATTTATCAATTCATCATTAGTGCCAGCAATTGAAAATTAAGTTGTAAAATAAAACAAAACAAAAACAATTAAAACAAAAATAATTAAAACAATCGTTTCTGGCACTAATTTCCCTTATTCCAATATTTTTTAAAAAATGTTTTGATTTTTCCGATTCCCAATTCCGATTAATCATTCCAAGACTAGTACTTATGGCTAGAAAAATACTGCTAACTTGTGCTAATAGTTTCAAGTTTTTAGTTTTGTTTTTGCTTAACTATGAAATTTAATGGAAGCCATATTTTCCAGCCATTGCATTTTCTCATCTTTGGTTTATTACTTAAATCCACGGGAAGTATTAAATATCAAAAAATAACAAAAAATAACAGAAATCTGCACAGGAAAGGCATAAAACACGTGGAAAAGAACTCATCAAAAGCAGAATTTTCTTATAATACAGCATTCAGAACAATTTTTTAAGAAGGGGTGGGGTCGGCAGAGGGAAGAGGAGGAGGGATATTAAAAATTAAATATCGCCACAACCGTCAAATCGGGTCACAATTTAAAATTTTCAAATTTAATTTAAATGTATAAAATGAAATTAAATTAAAAAGTTGTTTAAAAATAAAACTGCACATTGGAACAATCTTTTCACTGTTCTGACGTGCAATCATTTTTTCGCATGAAAGATGTGATATTTTCTGATAAAAAGTCCTATGCGAATCTTCATTATGTTATTTGAAAAGTAATCTTTGGAAAAAAAAAAAAAAAATCGAAATGCGATGAAGACCCCCTCCTATTCACTCTACCCCAAGGGTAAATTTTTTTACTTTCTTTTCACATTAACAATCATCTTTAAAATGACGACTTGAATAAATTCCCGGTTATGCTAAAATCGAATATCAGATTCAAATTTGGGTCAGATAAATAGTTTTCTGAATATTAAGACATTTTTTTCCAATGTATTACTTAATAAATGTCAGTGGCGTTCGCTATTCTTAACATGGGGAGGAGCGGAGTATTTTGTAACACATTTGCGCATTAGTGCTTTTCAGTTGGGGAAAAACATGGCCTACAGTAAAAATAGAAAAAATTATATTGGATAATGAAGGTCTTAAAATCCAGAAAACTACTCGTCTGCCCGAAATTTAAATGTGTTATTCGTTTTCAACATACACCAAAACCTACTAAAATTCGTTCATTTAACGGTGAATGCCGAGGTGGAAAGAAAGCTAAAGTAAAAAAAAAAATTACTCAGCTCTTAATGTTTACACTATAAACTCTTTTTTCAAATACTCATGCCTCCAATTATGCAGCTAGGAAGTGAATTATTTTTAGATCAAAGAAATTTTAATTCAGAATTCTTACGAATGGGATAAATAACTCTCACAAGAATTGGGGAGGGGTATTTTTTTTTTTCCACTTCAGCATTCATCATTAAATGAAGTAATGCCGAAACTTTCAACAGGGAGCTTATATTCTCCCCTATATTATACGTCTTGGTCACTTGAGGCCCTTAAAATGTCTGACTGGTATCTTGCCTCTTAGAGAGAAGGCTATCTTAGGCTTTTGTTGAACAGTGATGGCGTCATGACAAAAACACCGGTTTCTGGTCAGTGGTCAGCCACATAAACAGTTTAGGGGTAGCTTTTGCCAGCCAGCCTAGTAACCTCTTCCCTTCCTATTGGGTTCTTGAAGGACTTTATTTATTTATTTATTTTTAACTAGCTTAACTAGTTCAGAAGATTGAATGCTGGTGGTGGGGGTATCTTTCACTTTTGGTTAGTTTTGAAGTGAGTCTCCCCCCCCCTCCATTTTTATTACCATGCCTTCTCCAAATTTTCACAACTTTTAAAAATCAATCATGACTTGAATAAGAAAGGTTTTTGTCTACAATACTAGCCTGGGTGCTCGGTGTTGCCCGAGTGTTTGGAGGTGTGTGTTGAGCCAAAAAAAAAAAAACAAATAAAATAAGTGGTAGTAGGCAGGCAGGCTCAAACCCGTACTGCAAAGGAAGAAAAGAACGCGTGAAAAAAAAAAAGCTGTTGCTTCCATTGCCAAACCGGAAGTGACGAAGATTTAAATTAAGGCTAATCAATCGAAAAGAGGGGATGACTTTAAAAAATATCGGCGAAAAAAGCGACCCCTCCCTGTAGAAAAGTGCCCAGTTGAAGGTGAAGAAATTAATGCTTTTAGCCAATTTTTCGATATTTGTCATCTGAATGGTCGAGCTTCAAAACGATATTGATCTCGTGAAAATCTGTCGACTTTGTCGAAAGTTTTAGGCAGACAGACATACAAGCATACATATATTTAAACAGACGGGTGAGATTTATATTATAGATTTATATTATAGATTTATATTATAGATTTATATTATATCTAACAAACAGGAAGATCCGACAATGCCCGGGATTGAATGATAATCAACAAATGTTTCACACTCCCATATTTTTATTGCCATCGAACTCGGTGAAATCGCCCATTTTTACATCAAATTGATTGATTGCCTGCTCTAGTTGGGGACTCACCGTGGTGCACCTGGAGGAAGCTTCACATGCCTCCTTGCAGTTAGTTAGTTCACAAGACATTGTAATTTACATTGCACTGTAGGGAACCTGCTGTTGAATTTATAAAATTATTTTTATATATAGTTGCTTGAATTAAAGTTTAAAATGCCCTATTGCTTTTTAACGCGTCATTTCTTAAAGATGGCTAACGAAACAGTCAAAGCAAAAGCATAAATGGATATAAAAACACTAAAACATCACTTGAAAATGTTATTCAAATTTGGTAAGAAAAGCAACAAATCAGTACCTACGAGAGCACCTGAAAAGTGTGTGAAAAAAAAAAAAAAAAAAAAAGAAGAAATACAAATGTGCCTGTCAAATGCATCTAGATAGTTGGAGGGGTGGTCTACTTCAAAGAAAAAAATAAATGACATGTTTAATAGGATTAATTTTCCATTGACCTATTTTATTCGGTCTAGTTTATTTCAATTTTAATTTCTTTGCAGTCCTAACGAGATGTGTTATCACTGAAACGTTGATTGATCCGCATAGACCGTTTCTAACGTTTAGTGTGTGTGTGTGTGTGTATATATATATATATATATATATATATATATATATATATATATATATAGAGAGAGAGAGAGAGAGAGAGAGAGAGAGAGCATAATCATGTTGACACACCAGATCACCAAAGTAAAGCAATGTTGAGCCTGGTTAGTACCATATGGGTGACCTTTTGGGAATTCTAGGCACTGCATGTGATCTCCGCTTATCTCGGCATTGTTTCCAGTCGTCTTGGATCTCCACTTGCTACTGGTATTTCGCCAATTCAGTAAAGATATGGTTGGAGATTGCGCAACTCTTGCCACAAAAATTCTACATGCAGGCACTCTTACAGTAGGTATCCATAGTCTGTCAAGACTGAAGGAAGCTATATATATATATATATACCCACATATACACACATACAAGCTTTATCCCAGTAACCAAAAACAGTATCAGTCCACGATTATGATGAATGCACATGCATAGATCGTTAACATGATCGAATACTTATGTTAAGAATAAGTATGTTTGAAAACACTTTTTAAAGATTGTAGCAAGCTGGCCTAATGGTTAGCATACTTGCTTCACTGTCTTTAGGTTTTGGTTTCGATCTCAGCTCTGGTATTTTTGTTTTACTTACAAGGAGTGAACTCTTTAGAAAAAACAATACTTGACTACACATGTCTCAGTTCCTGTATGAATTTAAATATAATATTCATGCATATTTTACGACCGGGCAACGCTGGGTGGCCTGCTAGTATATATTTATAAAAGTGATCTCTTGTCCTACTCTTTGTCTGTCTGTACAAAGGATGATCTCTACCAAACTACTTTGTCAATTTTTGGTCTACAGGCTTGAAACTCAGGGTAGTAGTCGAACCTGTGGAACAAATTCGATTTGGTTTCTGCTGGTAAAAATAGCTGGTGAGAAATCAAAACTGCTAAAATTTGAACTTGACAGACTTCAGTCAACTTAAAGTGCTTCTCTATGCATGCAGAAATATACATTTATACGTCAGTGTCAATTTTTAGAGTTTTGATATCCATCTGTTGGTGGCTCAGATTGTAACAAATAATGCTGGAGTGCTTGATGTTTTGGTTTCGATTCTAGCTGATGGCACCCAAGTCATTTATTTTTTTTAAACTTTCGAAATCATTACTATATAATGGATAGAATATAATAATCAATAGAGCATTGGCTCTATAATAATAAATATGAAATCTGATTGAATAAAAAATATTACATTTAAGCATATTTTACGACCAGGCGGCCACTACTCTATATCGAGTATAATATAATAATTAATAGATAATTAACTCTTTAATAAAAAAAAAATACAAAATTTGTATAAATTAAAATATCATATTTAAGTGCATTTTATGACCGAGCAACGCCGAGCAGCCAGCTAATTTATATATATATATATATATATGTATGTATGCATATGAAAGAAAGAGAAAGAGAGTGCGCATTGCTCCTAGTGGATTAAATGCATCCCGATACTAACCTAGAAATTTAAACGTTCCGGTAAAAGACAATTAAGACATGCATCTAGGAGATTGAAAACTCTGACGTAAAAACCTGAGGTCTGTTTGCGCTGTCTTGCGGCAGCCATTGCACTGACTGAGATTAGCAGTTGTACCAAAAAAGTGGTTGGTTCTACACGAAGCCTTCACCATTATGAAATAATCATCTGTGTGGATTTCCAAACAACTTAGTTGTTGTGGCAGAACCTCATATGTTAAAATCAACGAAAGTATCCATCATAAATATATATATATATATATATATATATTTGTAGTCATCGACATACAGTCCTGTTTCGTTATATCACAACTCATCAGTGCCGCTAGACTAGCATCGCTCCCTAGCCAAGGATTGACCCTAGAACCGTCGTGTTGACAGTAGGCAGTTCTCCCACTCGACCATAATAACTCGTCGGAATGTGTCTGTGTACATATATATGTATACACACACACACACACACACACACACACACACACACACACACACACACACACACACACAAAGCTGAATCACTGTTAATTAAGGCCCAGGGAGCCACTTGAGGATAAGGTTAAAGAGATTGTTGGTTGGACAATGATTGCCACTGCATGACGATTGGAAATAACAGATGGAATAGGCAGATCATTTCTTAAGAAGCGTTTATCCAAGAGGTGGTCCGTATGTGTGCGTTTGTGTTTATGTGTGTGTGTTTGTGTGTATGTTTGTGTGCTTTGTGCTTGTGTGTTAGAAGTTTTTCAATCTTTTGTGTGTTTTTGTATGTGTGTTTGTGTGTATGTGTGTGTGCTTTGTGCTTATGTATGTGTGTTTGTGCTTGTGTGTTAAGTTTTTCAATCTTGTGTGTGTGTGTGTGTTTGCGGGTTTGTTGTATTTGTGTGTGTGCTCGTGCGTGTTTGTCATGTGTGTGTGTGCGCATTGACATTGAAAGTAACCTCCAACAACTGGGCATTCTCAAACAGGTGCCACACATGGTCCGATATGCGAAAGCATTCACCATGGAAACAGGATTCACTGTCTCCTCCACTCATCCGATTTAGACATGCTCTAATCATGATATTATTGAGCACTCATTCAGGAAGAACGCAATGAACACACGCAATGGAGACAAAATATTAATTATAATTTCATATATTAGTAAGAATAATAGTGCAACGGTAAAAGGTCCAACTATTGACTAAAGCGTCAGGTTCAAATTAGATGACTATTTTTTAGAGCAAGTTTTACACACAGCTTTTAACTCTATCATAGAGACTCGATATGTTTTTATTAAAAAGAAATCAAGATTACTTAAGAATCGTTTTAGTCCAATAACTTTTCCTATATATATATATATATATATATATATATATATATATATAACTTTTATTTATTTTACATAAACGTCGTTATATATTCATGAACATGTTTCGGTCAGCTGTTTACAAGTAACTAGGAACCTCTTCTACAGACTACTTTTGTATAAGCAATATCGCCTGAAGAGGTCTCTAGTTACTTGTAACTGGCTAACCGAAACATGCTCATGAATATATAGCGACATATAAATGTTTATGTAAAATAAATAAAAAGTATATCTTGCAGTTTGCTTTACTTTGGTAGTGAACATCTTTGTATGAATCTTGTAACCTTCCTTGATTGTTTCACCTCTGGATAATATAAACCGGGAATTTATACACACATATACACACACACACACACACACACATTATATATATATATATATATATATATATATATATATATATATATATATATACACAGGGTGACCCAAATAAAACGGGTCCCAACTCTAATTAGGATCCGTTTCTTAATGTTTTGTCTGAATGAAATGAAACTTTGGTCATAACTAGTTTATTATATTCAAAACATCACATCAAAACACTAGGGTCTTTGCCCTTTTTTTCTCCGTTCTACAGCATATATTCTAGATGGCCTCCATTTTAGCTTTTTTTTTTTTTGGGGGGGGGTCACCCTGTATATATATATATATATATATATATATATATATATATATATACATACACACTATTATAGAAAAGTCACTTTGTATATGTGTGTGTGTGTGAGTTCCTTCCTCATAAGTTCCGAAATGGCTGAGCCTATCTTTTGCAAATTTCACACAAAGTTAATTTATATGTCTGGCAGTGTTCTTAGATATGTTTTGTATAGAAATTCATCTGATAAGTATCAAAAATAGAAAAAAAAAATCCGATCATAAAAATAGTTTTACTCTCTTAGAGATAAAAAAAATAATTTTTACGTTACACCGGCAAGGGAGATAATAAAATTTCAACAAATCTTCTAAATCTTTCCGTCTTAAAAAAAAACAAAACAAAAAAACAAACAAAAAAAACAAACAAAAAAAAACTAATTTATTATAACCTGGAGATACAGCTTAGTGGTAGATCATTCGACTACAGATCGAATGATCCTCTGATGAAGCCCTGAGTGTACCTCACCATTTTATTTTAATTTTTTCTTATTATTGAGTTCAAATTAAGATAAAAAAAAAGAGGTACTATTAAAAATCGTCACAAATCATTTCTTAGTTTGCATATTTTAAAACTAAACGTCAATCAAAAGTGACTTTTCCAAGGCATTCATCGTCAAGCCCAAATATCAGCTGGCGTGATATTGTAAACAAACACAGACGGAAATGAACGGCATTACCATTTTATTAAAAAACTTTTTTTTGCAAATTAGTTCATCGGCAAATTATTCCTTGTAATATATAATAATCAATAGAGGATTGATTCTATAATAATACATACGCAATCTGCATAAATTAAAATATCATGTTTAAGCGTATTGTACGACCGGGCAACGTCGGGCTGCCAGCTAGTATACATATTGATTGAAAAAAATTAAATGCATTTGTAAAATGAAAATAAAAACCAACACTTTCAAAAGTGCTCAATACAAGGTAGAATTTTATAAATATATTTTATATAAATGTTTAAAATGGTCGACACAAATCAAATGTCAAATGTTTAAACATATATAAGTGTGTGCGTGTGTCTGTTTGTAAACTTAATTTAAAAAAATGTAAAGACCAAACCTTCTGTTTGAAGAGACAATGAATGTCATGCTTGCAAGATGAAGAGTTAATATTGAGGCAAGGATTATCCAATCACAAACCGCACTCGAGGTGACGATGTTTAAATCCAGTGGTAAAAATTCCAAGGAAACTGAAAACAATGGTGGATTAAAAAGAAAAAAAAAAAGAAAACAGAAAGAAAAAAGTGTTCTTTTTTTCAGAATTTTTTTTTTTTTTTTTCTTTTATCTGACTGGGGGATATATAAGTGAATGTAATACAATTACCTGATAAAATTTTAGCCTAGTATGCAGAGTCCAATGTTAAAATGGTCGACACACACACACAAGTTTATAAGGTTCATAGGGAGAACCCCAGCATAGTGCTTGCTTATTAAGAAACTTTTGAAAACAAGAGCTTAATTAATCGAGTGTGCGAGATGCCATTTCCGGATAGACAGATATAAACAGAGGCTGAAAAGAGTCCGACATAGTCGATCAGGTATTGGTTCCCTTTTGTCTGGATTTGAAACCGGCGGTACTGATATTATTCTGATTTTCTGTAACACACACACACACACATATATATATATATATATATACTAACATGTGTGCTCGGCGTTGCCCGGGTATTTGACTTTGATCCCTATTATGACCCCTTAAAATTTATTGTTTTGGGCTCAAATCAAGTTATTAAATTAGATTCATGTCCAAGGAACCTATATCTAAAATTTCAAGTGTGTAGACGCAAAATTGTCGGAGGAGTTTGGTAGAGTTCTCAAAGGTCAAATCGTTGAACTTTGACCCCTTAATCGCCAAATTTCTGGCCAAAAACCGATCACATCGATTTTTCCAAATCTCAGTACTCTGTATATCAAATTTCGAGTCTTTAGACTAAAACTTGACAGAGGGAAATGTACACAGACAGACAGACACTTTCACTTATATATATATACACACACACACACACACACACACACACACACACACACACACACACACACACACGAATACTATGATACGACTGGCCAACGGCAAAAAAAAAAAAAAAAAAAAAAAATCAAGATGAGTTTCCCAACCTGGAGAGGGGAGGAGCAACAATTCCCTATTAATTTGCCAACCGGAGGGTGTGTGTGCGTGTGCGCGCGCACGGGCTAATACCTTTTTTATACCGAAAGCATAAAATGTTATTAAGAAATAAATTATTCATTGGCAAAACGAAGGCTTCCCGACTCACGAATCGTTTGAAGCATGACGAAACAGCTTGAGAGAGAGAGAGAGGGAGGGAAGGGAGATGAAGCAAGGTAAGACTAAATGTGACGGAGAGAGAAAGGGGAAGTAAAAGAAAAACAGGAAAAGAGAAAGGAAGATCAAGTCAGAAAGAGGTGGGGGGGGATAAAAATAAAACTCAGTCAAAAGGCCGTAAGCGATAAAAAAATAAATAAATAAATAAATAAAAATAAAACTAAAAGAAACGCAATTCCACTTTTTTTCCGAAATACAAAACCATCTAAAAAGTAGAGAAGGTTTTATTTTTTTGATACGGCATTAATTTTTTATGGAACTGTCCGATTGTGGAACTATTCTGCTGATCTGCTTTCCAGCTGATTACAACATGGTCGTCTTCAAGTCTAAGCAAACAAGTTCTTGTTAAGCAACCTCCTTAAACAATTAAATTCTAATCAATTTCCACCACTAATGATCACTATGCTGCTGTCTCACTGGCCACCGTACGCTCATTAACCCTTATCCTCGAGAGGCCTTTAGGCTTCGATAAGTGACGACGCCCTTGTATAAAAATGTCATTCCACTAGACGTAAGGAGTCAAAAAGTATCAAAGATGATTAATGGCAAATATTTTTGAATAGTTTAGATTTCTTTTATTAAAAAGAAAACCTTGGAAAAATAAAAGGCAAATAATTAAAATAATCGAAAACTTCAATAAAGAAAAAGAAAATGAAAATGTTATGCATTCATTTTTTTTGTGGACCGTTATACTCATCTTTATATCTTTGTTGTTTTATCACGTTTCGGCCAACTCATCCGCTGGCCTTCTTCAGATGATTGACTGCAACAGGATAGAATGTTAAGTCTTGTAACTATATCCCCAGTAATGACTGCCTTCCATAGTTGTTGTCACACCATGCTTGGACCAACTAATCCTTTGGCCTGCTTGGGTAGGATTGAAACCACTATCTTCAAACAATGCTCACCTGGAACTGTAGCAACTCAACGCCTCTATCCATTGTGCCATGGGCCCCGAAATAATTACTGGGAACACAGCTACAAGACTCAGTATTCCTATCTCATCACGGTTACCTGAAGAAGGCCAGAGGATGTGATGGCCGAAACGCGATAAAACAACAATTATGAAGATGAGGATAACAGTCGTACAAAAAATGAATACGCAAATTTATGAAACATCGTCTCAATGGATTCCAAAAATAATAAAGAATGAAATAATGAGAATTTTATAATTAAAAAATGGTTTTAGAAAGATAATTAGTGCATTCAAAACAAAGTGAATTCATGAAAAAACATTACATATTCTTGTCATTTTTAACAATCGGCAACGAAACAAAAAAATGTGGTGAAATAAATGTACAACAAATAAATGTTACCAAAGGCAAGATAAGTTCCTCTTCTCTTTACCTGGATAAGTTTTTCCCCCTCTATATTTTAACTGATTTTAAAGTGATTTATATTTGATACACAGCTAGTGTCAACTCTTAAATTAGAACGACGGTCAAGTAGAGTCTTGATAATCAGCCCAAAATCGAAAATTACATAAAAAATATTACTAATAAAAATATATAGTTCGCTTGACATTACATTTTCTCAGGATTTATGACAGTTATTAGCTAGGATTCTGTTTATTTTTAGATTTTGGGGCGATTACGGAGACTCCAGATGACCGTCCAATATCAGGTATGTTTTTTTTTGTCCTAACTTTACAGAGCTAACACTAGTTGTGCTTAAAAAAAAGGCTTTAAAATAAGTTAATACAAGTATCCAGGTAGGTAGAAGAGTAATTCATCTTGCCCTTGGTAGCATTTATGTACATGTTTGTTTTACTCCCCCCCCCCTTTCTTATTTTTGTTGGCTTTCGCACTAAATTCTTCTCGAAATACACTTTTTCACTAAACAAACTTAAATGTGCTGCCATAACGTTTCCTGTAAAACCAATATTGTTGGATTTACAATTTGTTTTGTCTATTTATTTTTTTTGTGTGTAGCTCATTTAGTTCTTACTTTAAATAATTCTTAGTCTACAGAAACAGTAAATACCTCTTCCGTCCAATATTTATATGTAATTTTTAATATTTAAACGTTTAATATCCATTTGGAGGCATTTATTACATAGAGACAACAAACCGAAAACGCGATAAAAAAATTAATATATAACAAACAGATATTACCAAAGGCAAGATAAACCACTCTTCTACTTACTTATATAAGTTTTTAATGTTTTAACTTATTTTAAAGTTTGAAACGAAAGGAGTGCTGAGCGCTTAAATTAAACAAAAAACAAAAGATGGCGACATGAGACTCTCACCTTTGGAGTACAGAGAATCGATGAAAACTCGAAAATAAATAAAAATGGTAATAATCCATCCAATAAAATTCACCATGGAATTTGTTAGGTTGGTTTTTATCAGTATTTTGTTTTATTTTCGAGTTTTGAGCGATTCTTGGAACTCATGTTGTTATCTTTGTCTTCATCTTGACGTAAGCGCTCAGCACTACTTGTGTTTCAAGGTTCTTGTTAAGATATGGTCGACGAATCAATTTTTTGTAAATATGTGGTTTTAAGCAAAAAAAAAAAAAAAAACAGTACTTACTTGGCATGTCGAAAATAGTAATATGTCCAAAAATTACGGAAATTCCTCGACTAGAAAATTACTTATAGTTAAATGTAATTTTTATGGAAACTTGGGAAAAATTGTCTATTCCCTAAATGTGAACACCTTGAATATTGCGAATACAGGAGACAAATCGTCCTTTTTACCAGGCTGACATACATTTTAGCCTTATAGCGATAGACTTTATTTTTTACTAAAAACACAATAGCAATTGTTCCAGTCAATGAATGTTCGTAATTTTTGTATATATTACTATTTTTAATGACAAATAAATAAGTACTGCTGTTTTTACTTAAAACCACATATTTAAAAAATCGACCTGTCGACTGTATCTTAAAGCACCCGTTTCAAAATTAATAAATGCTTTAAAATAAATTAAAACATTAAAACTTATATAGGTAGGTAAAAGAGTAATTTATCTTGCCTTTGGTAACATTTATCTGTTACATATAACATGGCGTAACAAAAAATAAATAAAATAAAAGGTAATCGCAACTTCTCTCCCAACTTTCGGATTTTGTAATCATGCCCATGTGCATTTATTTTCTTTTAATGAATTGATAAGTAATTTTTGATATAATTAAATGAATGATTTTGCGCTACGAAACAAGTGCTGTCAAGAATTATGCATGTCAATGTACTTAAAGGAATAAATTGTAACATGGTCAACATCTTGAACTTTGGAATATAGACTTTTGTCATTTATTCACTACATTGCTTTGTAATTACATTGAGCTTAAGAAATGAAGGATTGGTATGAATAAAAGGTGAAATATAATTGAAAAAAAAACACATTTATATATATATATATATATATATATATATATATATATATATATATATAGATAGATAGATAGATAGATAGATAGAGAGAGAGAGATGAGAATAATGGAAATAGTATTCTGACAAAATAGAGAAATAAAAAGGAACAAACCAAGTTATGTGTTCCAACGTTTCGTCTTTATTTCATCCAGAGGAGGTCTCGAAATAAAGACGAAACGTTGATGAACACAACTTGGTTTGTTCCTTTTTATTTCTCTCTCTCTCTCTCTCATATATATATATATATATATATATATATATATATATATATATATATATAACCACTTTTTCGTTCTGTCGTCTGTTGTAAAACACGCTCTCTATTTGAATTAGTAAAGATGAAAAAACAAAAAAAAAAAAACAGATAGAAAAAACAAAAAAAAAAAGCCAATACAATTGAAATGGATATAAAAAATATGGCAATAATAAAACAGACCTGACAGAGTTGTTGGTTATGTGTCAACTTCCATCCTGCAATCTAGACTAACAACTCTAGAAGTCGAAAGGCATTTTTGTTTTCTAATCATGAAAGCAAAACCTCCGGGAGCAAGAAAGGGGAAGGGAATCTCTTGGGGGAAGTGTCCCCCAAGGTATTGGAAGAGTGGCAACTCTCAAAGCAATAACGTTAGTCCCAGCATGAGGCAGTGCCCAGTCGACACTGACATCGAGGATGGGACTGGTCCGGTCGTGAGTGTGTGGGGACACCCCAGGGATAAGCACTACAGGAGACAGGGACAGCGTCCATTCGTGGAAGGGAGAACACACTTTTATGTCTTTCTTTTTGATAATGTCGTAACTTCTCTCTGTCTGTCTCTCTCTCATTTCGTACCAGCCTTTTACTTATTTATTTAATCCCTGCTGTCATCAAAAGAAAAGAAAGAAAATAAAAAAGAAAGAGAAAACGGCACCGAGTGCCGAAAGTGACGTATCCATATTAGTTTTTAAAGAATATTCTTTGTATAAGAATGATTTTAGTGTTTTATCAATATTATTTAACATTTTTTTCTTTCTTTTAAATACCAATTCTTTCTTGTCTTGGTGTATTGTTTTAGTAGAGACCATGTCTCCGGTCGGTACGCAGACTCTTTTTCTTGACACTTTATGGAAAGATGACCCCATCTAACTAACGATCAGAACACCAATATTTATATTTTATTCCTTGCCTACGAACATGTGTAATCAATTAAATATCAAATTTAAAGACAATCTTTGCATGCAACATTATATACGACTTCGATAATGTAATTGACAAAAAGAGAGTATTCGGTTGTAATTCTTTAAATTACCTAAAACTAAATTTTGAAAAGGAGGTTTTAACTTCGAAATATTAAAAAAAAAACCCTGAACGCTATATAACACGATTGGAAAGAAATAGTAAGTAGAAATTAAAAGATAATTATTATATTACATATTGTCTCTCTATGCTTATTGTCACCTCGTTTCTCACCCAGAGGCTCTTTCAATCCACCCGGTGCTTACATTGCGTTTTCAGCCTTCTAAACCTCCAAACTATCTAAAATATATACGCTTTTAGTTCCTCCAAATACCAAAGAACAGCCACAAACAGAGTAAATAAAAAAAGGGGAGGAGGAGTCCAATCAATTCGACATTTGTTCGTCTTCCCTCAAGTTTATTCTATAAAAATGTGTTAAAAAAAAACCCGTTGTACATGAGCGAGGTGGGTATAAAAAACAAAAACAAAAAGAAAACGAGGAATGGTGACAATTTTTAATAATACTAATAACAGTCATGTGAATTAGTTATGGTGGAGGGGGGGATCATTCAAAGGTTATGAAGTTAATGTAATATAATGAAACAAGCAAGAAACAAATATCAAGACATGTACATGGAAAATGGCCCGTATCACACACACACACACACACACACACACACACACACACACACACACACACGGCCTTATGTATGATATGAAAAGAGACTGGGATCTTAAGATCGCCATCATTCTAGTAATTGTAGGAGCAACCGGACCCATGAAAAATTACTTGTGGAATAATTGAACCAAGTGCAAGGGAAATACAAACCATTGCACTCAATTGGACAGTTAGAATTTAAAAAAGATCTCTTGGTTGGAATGACTGAAATAATGGGTGAATGTCTGGCATCCAGTAGGATGTCCCATCCCCAAATGAAAACAAAACGATTAGAAAATTAACACACACACACACACACACACACATACACACACACTGAGCTCGGATTCATTCGTTGATTTTCACGAAAACATTAAACAACTATGGGATTTATGCAATGTACAATTTGAACAGATTCACAACGCATTTCGATGGGGGTGGGGGTGCAATATCAATGGAATTAATAAACTATAAGATAAAGTTGCATTTCTATAAATGTATATCTGTCACCTTTAGGCTCAGCGTGCTTTCTTCCATCGGGTAAATCAGAAAAGCGAATTAAAAAAAATCTGGAGAATCACAGCAACAGCAACAGCACCGCGAGGCCGAGTGATGATGCGGTTGCCGGAATGATGACGATATACATATTGCTTCCTCGTGTCACACTGGCAGCTAAGACACTTGCCTTCCTATAAATGTGTAACCATTCGACTGTAAACTGTTTACTAATAAAATGAACCAGCACATATTTTGAGTCTATAACAGTAAATATTTTACCGAGTATGACGACATTTAGGGCCCTTTTTGCTACAGGTAGGTAATAAACGACCGCTCATTCAAGAACAGATATAAAAAAAATCGAGAGTAAATTTTTACGACGTACCCCGGTGTATTATAAACACTCCCCAACCTCCCCATGTTAAGAACGGTTTTCGGAATAAACACCTCCCCCAACTTCGAAAGCCATTCTTAACAAAATCGAGAGCTAGAGAAATTACAATTATTCATTTTTACAAAGAAAAGCAAAAACAAAGACTCCTCAACCGATATAAACACACACACACACACACACACACACACACACACACACACACAGTATGTATATTTAGCACTAGTGAATAATGCCTCTGCCTCACTAGCATACGAATAATAAAAAACACATACAAGAAGAGAACTATTCATAAAAATATTAATAAAGGGCCGAAACAATTGTTCGCTTGTATATTAAAGAAAACTGACCCCCCCACTTTTTAGATGAGCATAAAACTGAATGTCTGCTGCCAGTGAAGCAAGCATTTCATTATATTATAAAAGTATTTATAGCTCTAGTATTGCACTAGCGAGCTATCTAAATGAATTTCACGCTATTAATCTCTCTCTCTCTCTCTATATATATATATATATATGTGTGTGTGTGTGTGTGTGTGTGTTTCGTTAAATAGAATAGACGCTTTTTAGTCTATTAATTCTAGTTTTGATTGTTTCAACTTCTGAATAATCGTGTTCGTTCATTTCTGGCAGTTAGATCAATCTATCCTTGACGATGAATCCAGAAGGATTGGAAAGTACTCGGACTTACGACAAATATGGCGATTGCATCAGCCAGTTCCTGCCAGAAATGAAAACCGTTATGTTGGAAAGGATCAAAAATAGAATTAATAGACAAGAGAAACGCCTACTTTATTTAATGAAATATGTTTTGGAGAAAAAAAAAAAAAAATGCTGCACACACACACACACACACACACACACACACACACACACACATGTAGGGCTTTGTCCAAGAACCTGGATTGACGAAGTTCAGTTAATTCCAGTTAGAACTGAAATATGTTAGCAAATGTGTAGCCCAAAGTGTTTGCGCGAGTAAAAATTATTTATCTCTATCTCTATATATATTTATCAAAATAGACAAATTTACATGGACACGACACTGGGCCTGCTGACTGACCACCTGTTCGAAACATTAGCATGTCCAGTGTCGCGACCATGTAAATTGTCTTTATCAATAAATATATATCTTGCTTTTTTTTTTATTGAGCACTCTTGATAACCTCGTTAAATTATATATATATATATATATATATATATATATATATATATATATATAAAGCTAGAGGTAATATGATTTATTAAAAAAAAAAAAAAAATCAAACTTAAGCTCCAAGAATTCAACATTAACAATCAAGTATTGTACGATCGTTTCTGCGATGACACAGAATTTTATTTGAATACAGCATTATCATCAACACCGGGATTTGACACGGAGTGGAAAGTTGACACAAATGTAAAAATATAAAAAAGACTGCACAGGAACTGAAGACCATAGGCTTAAAAAAAAAAAAAAAAAAAAAAAGAAAAAAAAAAAGGTAGATATACTTAGAGAAATGTGTTTATGTCATCCGCAACAGCTGTTCTGTTCTGGAATTTTATGACTCTTCAGTGTGGCTAGACATAACGAACGCTCGCATCATCAATCCCAAGATTTGAAACTCGGACGCTGGGACACTACTGGATGTCATGCTATCGGAGCTAACCAACCTATTACTTATATATATATATATATATATATATATATATATATATATATATATATATAGATATATATATATATATAGATATATATATATATAAAAGGAAATCTTTGTAAGTAAATAGTAGTAGTAGTAGTAAGTAGTAGTAGTGGTAGTAGTAGCAGTAGTAAAGATACAAGCTACCAATTTGCCATGGCAACGCTGCAAATAACACTGCGTGTGATGCTGGGTTGAACTGCCGATTGCGATGAGGGTGTGCGCCTCTCTTCATGTGGTTGTCTCTTTCTAGATTGAAGCTTGTGGGTGGATATCTCTCTTTTATGCACCCCGGGCATGAAAGATGTGTTCCCCATTTTGGGGAGTTTTTTTTGTGTATGTGTGTGTCGTGTGTCAGTTAAAAATTGAAAATAAAACAGCGAAAAGTAAATAAAAAAAAATCGCAAACAATACGGAGACGTCGATATATATATATATATGTGTGTGTGTGTGTGTGTGTGTGTATGTGTGTGTGTGTGTGTGTATTGTTATTCTTTTTATTTTTTAGTTAACTAGATATCTCTGGCATATATACAGCAATATAATAAAATTTACGTTTTCGCTACAAATGAAGAATTAGCACTTATGCAAAATACGGACCGTGCTAAAAAATAATAACATTATTCAGAAAGCCATTCTTAACATGGAGGAGAGGGCGTTTTTTTTTTAACTATTCTGTACTTTCACCAAACAATTTAATAAACGAAAGATATCGTTAAAATTGAATTTAACGTTAAAATCCTATAATAACAAATTGCATGGTCCGTCTTCTGCATAAGTATTGAAGAAACTGTTATACAGTTAAAAAAAAAAAAAGAAGAGGAAAAAATCTGTGTCTCGATTTACTCCCCCACCCTCCCCCGAAAGGAAGGACAGGCACAAGGTCAGTTTTTTCATGTAAGTGCAAAAAGCCAGCTCCCTCAAAAGGGACTCTCTCTAGGTGTCCGTGACGGGAGAAAAAAGAAAAATAAATGTAGGAATAAATACACACGACAACCCCCTTCTTTTTTTTTTTTCGATATGTGATTCAACCAGAAAGGGTTTGCCGTTTTAAGACCACATTAGAAGATTGAAATTGCAATAACGTGCGATGAAACGGAATCTTTTTGGTAGCAGAAAGCGACTGAAAATACTTACGTTTACATGAGCGTGGCCTCGCTTGTTTCCTTCTCGACATGCTGCTTGGAGCTGGGCTGAAAACCTGGAGTGGCGCTTTGGTCACCACCGCTGCCGTGGCTGCCACAACCTCCTCCCCCTCTCTCTCTCTCTCGCTTACAACCTCCTCCTCTCACTACTACCACACCACAGGCACCGACCTCCTACTCAATAATCTCCGTCTTTTTTCTTTTTTATTTGCGGTCTTCTCTCTCTCTCTCGTTAACTTCTATTTCTTCTTTCAATCCGCTGCTTCGGGCGATTTTATTTATTTATTTATTCATTTATTCTTCTCTCTTTCAGATTTTGTTTTCAAGTTCTTATTTACTGGTCTCCCCACGAGGGTAAAGTTAGATACAAGGTCATTTTTTGTGTGTGTGGGGAATTCCAGCTCCCTAAAAAGGCGCAGGTTGGATGGGACTAAGAAAAAAAAAAAAAAAAAAGAAAGAAAAATTGTCTCAACCGAGAAGGATTTCTTGGGACGGAATATATACTACAATCTTAGCCCGAAATACCAGGAAGTTGGAATTTTTTTTTTTTTTTTTTTTTAAACTTCCCATTAAAAAAACAAACAAACACTAACTCATGTCACATACTCCCAACACAATCGACATCAGTTTTTAAGGGAACAACGAGGATACTAAAAAGAGCTCTCGGTTGGTTTCAATAAAAAGCAGGGCAATGTTGGAAGCTGGTTTGGCTGCCCCATAACCAGCGTTACAATCTTCAAAGGAAGAAAATTAAAAAAAAAAAAAAAAGAATATATTATAATAGTTTTATGTGTTTATTTTACTTTTATCTTATTTTTATATTGTTTAATATTTAATGTTCTGTTAGTGTTCAAGTGGTCCGTTTATTATTAGTGTTTAGTGTTATTCCTATTTACTTGTCTGTCCATGAGAATAGAGTTCAGTTACACACAAAGTCGGTTTTTAATGTGGGGAGAATCCAGCCCCCGTCCCACACACACCCAAAAGGGGCACCCTGGAGAGGAACAAAAATTAAAATTGTCTCAGTGTAGAAGGATTTCCCTTTTAGTGACCAAGGAAAGAAAAGATGAAGTAATTAGTATCAGAACAGATGCTACATTTTGCCCCTATCCAAGAAGGACAATTATTATTGTGCGTTTTTACTTTCTTTTTTTTCTTTTTCATGTGTAAATTTAATCAGTAAATGTTCCGTTCCGTTAGTGTTTATTGTTAGTGTTTAATTCACTGTTAGTGTTCTGATTAGTGTTATTGCGTTTTTTTTAACTTTAAATATTTTTGTGGCAATAAATGAATGACAAACAACAACACAGGGGAGGGGGGGGGCGAAAATCGGGCACTTCTGCATTATTTGGTGATATCGAATAGGCGACTCGAAGTTTGCAGCAAACAGCGTCAAATAAAAATTATTTTATTTTTCTAAAAAAAAAAAACAAACAAATACTTTTATACATTTTTTACAATGGAAAAAAAATAAATAAAGGCAATGAACAAAAGCTTTTTATTTATTTTCTGCAAAAAAAATAATTATGATTCAAGTTTTTTTTATCTGACACTGTTTGCTGCGGACTTCCAGTCGCCTATTCTTCTGCATCATTCATTAGTTTAACATTATTCCCAAGCAATTTTAGAAAACCATTCTTAATCTGAAGGGGGGGGGCGGCGTTGTTAATTCTTACGTTGCGCGGATGGAACTCTCCTAAAATGAATTAATTTACTTGCGGGCTTGCGGGTGTTAAACTGCACTAGTGCCGAAAACCGTAACGTGCATACTGCATAGCATATCACTCACCGATGATATAAAATGTCATCCCCTTCATAAACGTTTATGCGAGTGAAAGATTGTGGTAGCGTCGTATCATGCAACAAGAATCAGATTTCCTTTTTTATTCGTTCAGTTATCCAAGAATGACAATCACAATATTTATATTTCTTTCGCTTTCTTTTTAATATGCAACGAAAGAGTAAAAAAAATAGAACTAAAAATTTGGTGTAAAGAACCGTTGGAATGAATTGGATTATTAAAAAAAAAAAAGTTGGTTAAATAATAAGCGAGTGTTGTTTAACTGTGATTATACTCCCCTCCTCCCTGTCTTCATTCTCAGATCTGTATATTTTATTTTTTAGCGCGCGCGCACGCATACACACAAGTTATTCGTCCGTGTTTTACGATTGTTTTTCTTGTCATTTGCTACGCAGACGCTGGATTTTACTAATCACATTTTATTTTTCCTTCTTCGCGACTGGACGATGTTTATTATTTCTATTTAATTGCTCCCTCGCAGTAGTAACATAAGATTTTTTTTTTAAATCTGGGGTATAGAAAGCGTCCCCAGCATTAAAAGGTAGAAAAAAAAAAAAATAGTTGTGAACGATTGAACGAACGAATCCGTCGGCATTACTCGATACGGACGCCTCATGCAATTGCCGAAGAAGGAGAAAATGCCTGGAAGGATAACCTCCTAGGAACGAACCGAACCAAACCCATTCCGACAAAAAAAAAAAAAAAAAAAGTTTGTTCAGGTGATGCGAAGTCAACACCTAGGTTAGCAGAATGTGCCAAGAATTCGCCCCTTTCCTGACTGGGCAGGAAAAAAAAAAAAAAAAAAAAAAAAAAAAGCTAAGAAAGGAAGATAATTATAAATTTAAAGCAAATAATTTTCGTTATCGAAGACCACCGTTTAGTTTTTTTAATTTTATTTTGAACAGTTCACAGTAGAAAATAGTATACAAAGAATAGTTGAATTATTACAATTATAACATTGTTTTTACCGCTACTACTCGGTTGATTTACGAAAGAAGCGTTTATAAAATTTCGTTTTTTCTTTTCCGGCAACAAACATGTAGAAATAACGGGCAAATTAATTAAATCGGTCCACACGTCAACAAGCAAGATAAAAATAAATAAAGTAAAAAAAAACAAAACAAAACATTGTTATCGAAATCGATGCTCCGGTTAATACCATTCAGTTTTTCCCCGTTAATGTTTGTTTTGCATGATGGCTTTTTTTTTTTTTTTGACATTACGTAATTATAATCTATAGCTGCTGAGTGCTGGTCATACTGAAAAAAAAAATCTCAACATTTATTTTATATAAAATATCCTCTGGGACGCACTTGTTTTTAGAGGAAAAAATGGATTTGAAAGATTAACTTATTTCAGATGTAAAGAGAAAATGAATCGAAACAAATTCAAATTTATTTTTAATTTCAGAAGATAATTTTATTTTCCTGGAGAATAATTTTGATTATTAAAATAGCGAAGAGATTTATGTGCTTCAAGCAGATGATGACATAAAATTTGACAGTCTGCACTAGTTAAGTACAACTAAAGAAACGGATCGCATTTATTACATAACATTAGGATGCGTTTGAAATTAAACAGCAGACGAATTGGACCAGTTTGGAATTGACGTGCTTCAACCGAATCGGCGCAGAATTACACAATCAGTATTTGGAAAAAAAACAAACAAACAAAACAAAACAAAAAAAAAAAAACAACAAAAAACAAAACAGAAACCCGTTCCCCCCTTTTTTTTGATCGTTAAATGGTGGGATTAAAAAAAATTTTTTTTTTTTAGAAATTTGCCGTTTTTAAAATCAATTTCTTATTGCGAAATTTTCATTAAAAAAATCTTATATTATCCTATCTTAGCTTCTTGGCTTAATGTAATCAAATAAATTAACTCCGTTAAAAAAAAAAAAAAAATAGAAAAAAAAAACGTTTAATGTTTGAGAAAATTTTTTTTTTTTTTTTTTTTTACACTTTCTAGTTTGCTTCTTTTATGAATTCTTTATTTTAAACATTAGTAAACGAGAGTTTATTTACATATTTTCATGATTGAAGTCTTAAATATCACATTTTCTAAAAGTCCGAAGCAGAAATAATTCTTGCGCCCTTGCGGGTCTAACAATGTTTTAGTTATTCGAGATACAAATGTAGGTTTTACATTTAGATAATTTAATTTTCAGACATTCAAAACGTTTTTAGGTTTAATTAATAAACTCACCGAAAAAGAAACTAGAATGAAGCGTGTTTTTCTCTCTTTAATCTTTGGTATTTAGGCAAAATACGGGTAGTGCTGACTGCTGAAATAACTTATTTAGAAATCCATTCTTAACATAGGGAGGGGATGGCGTTTTATAACTATTTTGTACTTTCACCTAACAATTTGATAAAAGATACTATAAAAATTGAATTTAACTTAAATTCTAGTACGGTTCGTAAACTGCAATAGTAACCTATTTTTTTTTTTTTAATTTTATAATAATGCGAGGTTTGACAACGGAACATATAGTTTTACTTTTTTTTTTTTCAACGGCTGTATTCAAGCGGGGCTCGTTCAAGTTGGTACGACTTAATGGACTTTTTAGCGCGGCACGCAATTCACGACGGGAGAGAAGTTGACGAAAAAGTTAAAAATAAACAAAATAAAAGTAGTTTTCATCATGTCATCGAGTGTATGAATTGTTTGGTTGGTTGTCAAACCCGGCGGGTGGCTGTGCGACTCCCAGTTTGAGTTCCGAGGGAGTCGTCACATATGTATATGTAAGAACAAGAAAATAGGGTGTCGTGGCAAGAAAACGATATACTCTGATAAACTTCTAAGGCCGAACAAAAAAAAAAGACAGTCACCTGTGGTGTTTTGGGTTTGGCAGAGAGAGAGAGAGAGAGAGATAGAAGAAACTACTTATATTCATGTCGTGGTGCCATCGAAATGAGTTTGTACAATGAGTGTCTAATTTAATACTGTAATTTTTTTTGTAACTTAAATAAAAAAGAAATTTTTATAGAAACACTCCCCACTAATCGCTTTAAAACGAGAAGTATTCTATAAAAATCACGCAGAATTTATCGTAGTTTATTTTATTTTGTAAAAGTTTCCCATAAAAATATAATTGGGTTTTGATTTAGCTGTTGAAATTATTGCTAATTTAAAATATTTTGTTTAGCCGAGGTATAATTTTAGTTGTTATTGGGCTGGGAGAATTATACCCCATCGACTGAAGTCAATTACATTTTCGATAAAGGTCTTTATTATTATCATTTTTTTTTTTTTTTTTAGCTCTTACTAGAAGCGGACGGATAACTCTGCCTCTCCTATTTTAAGAAAGAAAGAGAACAGGCCCTAAAAATAAATAAATAAAAAATAAATGAAGGAAAAAAACTGGGGCCTCCTCCCGCACCCAGCATGCGGGGCCGAGGAAGCAGACTACGTCACCAGATGAATATTGAATTGCATTGGAACTAACGGCACCCCCGGGAACGCTCCCTGGGGAGAAAACCTTTCGCACACCGACTGAGTCAGACGCGTGATTTGGGTACAGCTTCCAGCAGCCAACTCCGGTCAAAATAACATTGCGTATATTTTTAGCCGAAACAACGAGCCCGTATTCGCCGATAATACATTCGAATGCAATTTCTTTCCTATGGGAACGGAGTCACGCTGGCCAGCACTCCCGGCACAGCCGTTCCGGCTCCACCTCCTCTGGGTAGTTTTCTCCGCCCCCCTCTCTCCTTCTTCTTCTTCTTCTTCTTCTTCTTTGTAGAAGTAGTGGTTCAAAACGGGGGAAAAGGAATATTGCCACTGATTTTTAGAAAGAAATTAAACGAAAAATATATAAGCAAACTCGTCTGTTACTATATATATATATATAGCATATATGAAAGCATCTTTATATATATATATATATATATATATATATATATATATATATATATATATATATATATATATATATATATAAAAAGATGCTTTCATAGAAACGAATAGATCACTTTTTTTTATAAGCATTTAAGTGTCACTCAGTGATTTTAACCGTTAGGACATCATCACAAGTTACGAGGAAGTGAAAAGTGGTTTATATGACCGATATCAGCTGCGAAGATTCGCGTTTTGTTTCTTTTTTTTTTACGAAGTTTGTATTATCGCTATTGGTAGCTAGTGATTTCACTTACTACATTGCTCAATGCGTAGTGTGACACACACACACACACACACACACACACACACACACACACACACACGTGTGTATATTACAGAGGATCAGAATTACATCGGTACAGTCGGGTTCAAATCCAAACAACGTGGATTTATAATGGTCTCATTTACCGGACTCGTATCAACCTTGGAGTCTTGTCTGCCTCCCTAGGCATTTGCAAACCTCACAAAGCACGCGCGTGCGTACACACACATGTTATACTAGTGTCTGTAGGTATAAAAGAATATTTAGTAATTAATTATAATATATATATATATATATATATATATATATATATATATATATATTATAATTAAATACTAATTATTCTTTTATGCCTACAGACACTAATGTTTCATACTTACGCAATCATCTGTGTAGGGTGACAATTCCTGACGGTCGGCAGATTCAGACCCAGCCAAGAAACCACCTTTGACTCTATATATAATGTTTGTGTGTACGTGTGTTTATTTCTGAGTAGTAAAGAAATGAGGAGAGAGAGAGAGAGAGAGAGAGAGAGAGAGAGAGAGAGAGAGAGAGAGAGAGAGATGAATTTATGAAATGGAAAAATCTGTGGCTGTTTCATTTGCTACAGAGATGACAACGATTTAAAAAATATACAGAAGATTATAATGAGATCGCACGAGCAGACATTGTGAAAGTTAATATCGACTGGTTTGTACCCGTTCTGTGAATCTCTTTCGAAACATGCTAAGAAGACCGAGAGTATGTAACGTGATAGTATAGTTAAAATAGATAGTTGGATAGTCGTTCCAAAAGTAAAGCCTTCAATTTTTGTTACTTAAAAACTTAAAGAGATACAAAGACGGGAATGATACCATTAAAACGAGTACCTTTTTGTCATCCAGAATTTATTTTTCTACATAGCCACCACTATTCTCAATGCACGTTTGCCAGTTATTCAATGACGTATATCTACTTCTAACACACGTCCATGACAAAGGTTGTTTCCTTAGAGTCTCACACCATCAATATCTGTAAAATAGAGATGAAATTTTCGGGTCATAAATGCATGAGTTCGGTCATCATAACAATGCAATTTTCTATCCTCTCTGATCCATTTGGGCGGAATAAAAATAAGAGGTATTACTTTTGAAACACCCACCGTAGATAGATAGATAGATAGATAGAGAGAGAGAGAGAGAAAGAGAGAGAGAGAGAGAGAGAGAGAGAGAGAGAGAGAGGGGGTTGTAAATTCGTTTTCATTCGCTTTGTGTTTGTGTGTACGATTCGTCCCTTCTGTTTAATAGATCTCGACTATTGATATTAAATCCTTCTTCCTATTTTGTGTTAATAACTTCCTGTTACTTTAATTTCAATCTCGTTTTGGTTGAGTGGGCGAGTGGCCTCCAAGTCCTATGAGATACCTCCTAACTAAAAAGAATCCAGGGTCAAATACCAGGTCAAAAGGATACGCATATAATTTTAAATTAAAAAAAAAAAAAAAGGATAAATGATTATTCATCCTTCTCTCACGGCGAGATGATGTGACATAAGGGTCAGAAAATAGGATTCAAAAAGCCAGTGTCTTAGAGGAAGAGCATTCTGGCCAGCAAAAACAATGCCTAGGTAGCTCCGTCGGCATTCCCTGGTGGAAGCACCTTAAGCGATTAGTCCTTCTAAAAGGAAGAAGATGACCTGGGAAAGTGGACTTCTTAGAACTGCACAGAACCAAAGCTACTTAATAATGGCCTCAACCTGAAATCGGCAACCTTTTGGAGTGCAAGAGCCAAAAAGTTATACTGATTATAGGATGAGGCCAAGCAGCTTTGGCTACATTTCAGCAGATGACAACAATGTTATAAAATATGTAAATAAGTTTTCTGTGCAGTTAAAAAACAGTGTTAAATATAGCATGATTACATTTGAACAATTTAACTTATTTTACTACAGGTATGTTAAAAAAAAAAAATGGCCCTGAGTAATTCGAGGGCCGGACTTGGCCCTCGGGCCAGAGATTTCCGACTCCTAGCCTAGTTTAGAAAACCCTGGCTAGAACAGTTTATTATTCTTTATAGACCTTTATTCTTCATTCTTTTCCTAGATTCTTTCTTGCAAAAAAAAAAAAAAAAAAGAAAAAAAAAGGAAAAGTTGCCGCATTTATAAAGTTGGAGCCAAAAGTGTTTAGCATAAGGAGTAAGATATAAATTAATAAATTCTGCCTAAATACAGATATGAAAATTCTAATCGTGACAAACAGTTTCAAGTCCGAAGCGATACATATATATATATATATATATATATATATATATATATATATATATATATATATATATATATATATATATATATATATATATATATATGAGCAGGAGTAGAAGCGCAGGCTGTCAATTTTCGATCTCAGCTTGTAGCACTTACTTGTCTAGCCGCACTGATGGGCTATAAACAGTGAAACAGTACACACACACACACACACACACACACACACACACACACACACACACACACATATATACTAGCAAAAGTACCCGTCGTTGACTGGGTTCAAAAACAGCCTACAGAAAATGGACTCTGATTTATGAAAGTATGATAGCTTATGAAAAGGAAGGGTTGTAAAGAGATAGTTTCGAATTTCGGGGTATCAAAACCAAAGCAAAATATGATGAAAGTAAAAATAAAATAGATACACCCCATAATTTATTATACTATACCTGTTCACACTGAAACACTTATCACAAAATTCTGTGGATCTATATTAAAAAAAAACCTTGTTAAACTTTGTGACATATTTCCATTCTATGGAGGTCAGGTGCGAACGAACACCCCATAATTTTATTATACCATATTTCTTCAAACTGAAACATAACTATCAAAGTATACTTACGCAGATAAATATGAAAAGTCTTTATTAAAGTTTGTGTCTACTTCCATTCTATGGAGGCCAGGCGCGAACACAATTTTATTATACCATCCCTATTTAAGTTAAAACATACTTATCAACGTATTATTATGTACATCTATATCAAAAACACTTGTAAACGTTTTTTTTTTTAATTTTTAAATTTTTTATTTCCATACTTTGTGGACCAGGCGTGTACGCAGACCCCACAATTGTAATGAATCATCATTATGCCAGATCAAACGTAACAATTCCTGTGTCTCGATACATCTTCTATCATTATATGTAATCAGTTTTCTATAATAGTCAACCATATAGGAACCTATTCGTGACCAGACACACACACAGACGTTCAGCTTTATATATATATATATATATATATATATATATATATATATATATATATATATATATATATAAAAGAGAAAGAAAATTAAAATTAAAACTGTAAGTTGAACTTTACAATAAAAAAAATTATTGTTCGACTTAATACTCCCAAAAACAATTTACAAAGTTCTTATTCCGCGATTTTTTTTTTTACATATACAACATTTTTTCACTTTCTTATTTGGCAATTTATAACTACAATAAATTGCGGTTTCACTTAATGCATTAGCTAACAAATTCTAGCATTTCTACAAATATAATTTGTTGATTTCTTTATGTCCTCTGATGAGAAGAATAATAAGAATAGCATTCTTTGAAATTCCGTGGAATAAGGACTTTGTAAATTCTTTTTTGGAGTATTCAGTCGAACAATAAATTTTGATTGTAAAGTTCAACTTACAGTTTTAATTTTCTTTCTCTTATAATAAGCTCTACTCTCTATTGCCTATTGAGCGTTTTTAATTCGTTTGGGATTAAATTTTCTATATATAAATACTGTTATTAAAATTAGTTTGAAGTTTACTCTTGCGTATATCAGGTAAACACTACATCCCTTTGTTTTCATTAATATATATATATTTATAATTATCCACTGACACGTGTTTCGTCGTCTACGACTCATCAGAGTGGCTAAATCTAGCGAGACTCGAAATCGGGACCCCATGATAAGAAGCCTAAACCCCTACCATTCGGCTGCCTCGCCTGACTACTAAGTGTATCGCGTTTTTATGTAGATGTTTTTATTTGTTTTTGTTAGCGATACTTTCCTGAATGAATTCAAATATTTATACGAAATTGCATTTTTACCTAAATGCTTGTTGGGAATAATTTTCCCCTTGACCAATCGTGTCAGTGGATAATTATATTTTAAAAATAATATATATGCCGCTCCCCATTAAGGGGGTACCTGATTGGTCAATGGGAAAATTATTCCCAACAAGCATTTAGGTAAAAATGCAATTTCGTATAAATACTTGAATTCATTCAAGAAAGTATCGCTAACAAAAACAAATAAAAACGCACACACACACACACACACACACACACACACACACACACACACACACACACACATATATATATTTGGCACCGCCAAAACTGGGGGGGGGGCAGGTAAGTACTTTTTGACGGACCGTCTTTTTAAAAATCTACCAAAAATCAGGTGATTATCCAATCAATACGAAATTTTCAGCGATTATTAAGAGAAGAATGAACTTTATAACAGTGTACTTATTTTTCATAAAGAATATTTATATATATATATTTTTTTGCTTACACCCCCCCTTGTTTTGAGGGGGTTCCAAATATGCTTAAAATAATAATCTGAAACTGAACAAAACATATTATGTTGTTGTAAGGGACGGGATTTTAGATTAAAAAAAAACTTGTTTGCATACCTTATTTTGATGTCTGAATATCAAAACTTCGATTGTGTTTAATTATCCCGCTTTTGAGTTTTGAAGTGTGAAATTCGGTGAATATGTTAAGTAAAATAATTAATTTAAGTTAACCAAAACAAAAAAAAAATTTTTTTTCAAGATTTATACGAAAAAAGCCATTTTAAAATCTTTGATAAATAAATTAACAATTTCTTTTTAGCGAGCCGAATAATGCATGACCATTATTAAACAGGGCATGCTTTGAAGAATCGATAAAAAAAAAATTCGATAAATATTGTGCCCTTTGTGTTAAAAATATCATTATTTTTTCGATCAAGTTTGGAAACGTTTGCCGCCTTTCGACTACGGTGGACCAAACGCGCTGAAATAATTTTTTTTATTGTCCTTTAAATTGCCCCCTCCCCATTTTGGAGAGCCTGGCCCCCACACACATACACATTAAAAACCAAACTCATACAAATGGTCACCTATCTGGTACTGGTCAGCCTCAGCGTTAATAATACATTGAAATATTTGTCACTGAAAAATATGTTTGTTTGTTTTTTTTTTTAGCTTTTTGGTCTTCCATAGTTTGCTTTTTATCAAGTACAAATGTAAACAGTAATCAAATCGACTCGAAGTAACTGGTTGGCTATATGAATAAGTGGAATTATTTAAAATCCAGGTACTTATAATATTTTTGCATATTCTCATAGAAAATCACCGTAAATCTTAGACAAGAAATAAACAAATTAATTCTTTCAAAAACCGTTTTTTTGGGGTTTTTTTAAAACTATTTATATACGTTTTTTGTGCTAAACAAAAAACGCCAATTGTTAACTTTTGGGGAAAATTTAACATTTAAAATTAAATTAAAAATAGTAGAAAAAGTTTTACATTATTCTGCTTTCTATATGATAAAATTCAGGGGTTTATCTTTCTGGAAAAATAAAAGTTACTCAGAAATAATGGATTTTAATAAATGTAATTTCGTTTTAAAAACAACAACAACAACTTGATTTTTCGGCCATTTTTGGCGGTGCCTAATATATATATATATATATATATATATATATATATATATATATATATATATATATATATACTAGCATTTCAGCTCGGTGTTGCTCGGTTGTTTGGAGGTGTATATTGAGCTAAAAAAAAAAAGCGGTCAAGTTTTTAAATTTGAGACCTATTATAAACCCATAACCTGTATTGTTTTGGGCTCAAACCAAATTATTACGTTAGATCCATGTCCAAGGGACCTACATCTAAAATTTCAAGTGTTTAGACCCAAAATTGTCGGAGGAGTTTAGTAGAGATCTCAAGGATCAAATCGTTGAACTTTGACCCTTTAACAGCCAAATTTCTGACCGGAAACGGATTAAAAAGATTTTCGCAAATCTCAGTACTCTGTATATCAAATTTCGAGTCTGTAGACTTAAAATTTAGCGAGTTATTGCTTAGGCAAATGTACACACACAGACACTCACACAGACTTGCATTTCAACCCGGCGTTGCCCGGGTGTTTGGAGGTGTATGTTGAACAAAAATAATAATAATAAAGAAATAAAAGTGGTTAGAGGAAGGCAGGCTCGAACCATTACCACGAAGGAGGAAAAGAACTGGAAAAACCCTTGACGTCTTTGCTGTTACGACCACCGCTAAACCGGAGCTTACGTAGGTTTAAATTAAGGCTAGACAATCGAAAGGAAAGGATGACTTTCGAAAATATCGGCGTAAAAAAAGCGATCCCTCCCCTGTAGAAAAGTGCTTAGTTGAAGGTGAAGATATTAATGTGTTTAGCCAATTTTTCGATATTTGTTGTCTGAAAGGTAGAGCTTCAAAACGATACTGATCTTGGTAAAATCCGTCGCCTCTGTCGAAAGTTGTAGGCAGACATGCAAACATACATACATACATACATACATACATATATTGGTAACTAAAAATTTTCGACCCAAACCGATTAAAAAGCTTGCCCTATCTCTGAATACCTTTTATGTAAAATTTCAAATGTTTAGACCAGAATTTGTCTGAGTAATTTGGTAGAGACCGCAGAGGTCAATTTTTATTAAACTTTGACCCCTATTATGATCCCTTAACATTTATTGTTTTGGGCTCAAGTCAAATTATTAAGTTAGATCCATGTCCAAGGAACCCATATGTACAATTTCAAGTGTTTATACCGAAAATTGGCGGAGGAGTTTGGTAGAGTTCTCAAAGGTCACATCGTTGAACTTTGACCTCTTAACAGCAAAATTTCTGGCCGAAATCCGATCCCCAAAATTTTCGCAAATCTCAGTAAGCAGTATATCAAATTTCGAGCCTGTAGACTGAAAATTGAGAGCGTTATTGCTTAGGAAATTGTACACACACACACAAACACACAGACACACAGATACACAGACACGTTCACTTTTATAGATATACTAGCATTTACGCCCGGCGTTGCCCGGGTGTTTGGAGGGGTATGTTGAACAAAAAATAAAAAAGAAAAAGCGGTCAATTTTTTTTAATCTTACCCCTAATATGACCCCTTAACATTTATTGTTTTGGGCTCAAATCACCTTATAAAGTTAGATCAATGTCCAAGGAACCTATACTTAAAATTTCGAGTGTTTAGACCGAAAATTATCGGGGGAAGTTGATAGAGTTCTCAAAGGTGAAATCATTAACCGTTGATCATTTAACAGACAAATTTCTGGCCAAAAACCGATCCCAAAGATTTTCCCAAATCTCATTACCTCTTTATATCAAATTTCGAGTCTGTAGACTTAAAATTGACAAAGGTTTTGCGTACATAGACACACAGACAGACACGGTCACTTTCATAGATATATATAGAGAGATTAAACAAAAATATATACGTATACATAAATATATATGGAAACAATTTTGTGTTACCAATAAACTTTTTACGAAAATATTATACAAGTATAAATCATGTAGAATATCTGCATGAATATAATTACACGTCATAGTAAACTAAAGATGATCATCCCATGAGAAAACCGAAAAAAACTAATAGGGAATTAATTAAAATGAATGTTTAAAAGAATATGCTAATAACCTAGATGTTTTGCAGATAAATGCAATTCCACAATCAATATATAAGAAAATTGTATTTTCTTTTTAAATAAATAGAAAAGAGGGGTTTTTATATGAATATCAATGCACACAAAAGAAATTCGAATTTATAAGAGTATAGATAGATAGACTACCAGTTCCGCCCGGCTGTGCACTGTTTATAATGTTATTTGCATGTGTATATATTAAAAAGTGTGAATATGTAGAGTAATGCCTTTCTGTATAATAGTCTTCCTTAACTACCATAGAGAAAAGACAGACAGACAAACATTTTCACTTTTATAGATAGATAGATAGATAGATAGATAGATAGATAAATTGGATGCAATATATAGTAATGATTTAAAAAGTATTAAAAAAAGACACACGCGCCACCACTGAGAATCGAAACGATTTATTTTACCTCTGCCGTCAATGTCTGGGCTATGAAAACATGTTTACTGCAAAGTTAAAAATTAAAACATGTACAAATAGCTACTAGGCTACTACTTTATGCATTCGTAAAGACCTTCACCTGGCAAATTTCATTTTTTTAATTTTCACACTTTTCACCGATTTTTCAGGGCTAAAACCCGAATATAAAGTTTTGCATGGATTCAAATACATAATATATGAAGTTTCATGTCCGTAGACCAAAAACTCTAGGAGGAGTTTGGTAGACAAAATTTATTAAACAAAAATATATACGTATACATAATATATATGGAAATAATTATGTGTTTACTATAAACTTTTATGCAAATATTATGCAAGTATAAATCATGTAGAATATCTACATGAATATAATTACACGTAATAGTTAACTAAAGATGATTATCCAATTAGAAAACCGAAGCAACTAATAGGGAATTAATTAAAATGAAGGTTTAAAAGAATATGCAAATTAGCTAAATCTTTTGCTAGTGAATCCGATTCCACAAGCCATATATAAGAAAATTGTATTTTCTTCTAAAATGGATAGAAAGAGGGGTTTTAATATGAATATCAATACACACAAAAGAAAAACGGATTTATAGGAGTACTAGCATGGATGCCCGGCGTTACCCGGGTATTTGGAGGTGTATGTTGAGCAAACGAAAAAACGGTCAATTTTTTAAAACTTTGACCCCTATTATGACCTCTTAAATTTATTTTTTGGGCTCAAATCACGTTATTAAGTTACATCCATGTCCAAGGAACCTATATCTGAAATTTCAAGTGTGTAGACCAAAAATTGTCGGCGGAGTTTGGTAGAGTTCTCAAAGGTCAAATCGTTGAAGTTTGACCCCTTAACAGCCAAGTTTCTGGCCGACAACTGATCACATAGATTTTCCCAAATCTCAGTACTTTGTATATCAAATTTCGGGTCTGTAGACTAAAAATTGACAGAGTTATTGCGTAGGGAAATGTACACAGACAGACACAAGACAGGCACACAGACACGTTAACTTTTATAGATATACTAGCATTTCAGCCCGGCGTTGCCCGGGTGTTTGGATGTGTATGTTGAGCAAAAAAAAAAAAAAAAAGGGAGGATAGTAGGAAGGCACGCTCGAACCCGTACCGCAAAGGAGGAAAAGAACGGGGTAAAACCTAATGTTTATGCTGTTACAACCACTGTCAAATTGAAAGCGGCATTTTTTAAAATTAAGGCTAGACAATCTAAAGGAGAGGATAACTTTAAAAAATATCAGCGAAAAAAGTGACCCCCCCCTGTAGAAAAGTGCCTAGTTGAAGGGGAAGATATTAATGTTTTTAGCTAATTTTTCGATATTTGTCATATGAAAGGTCGAACTTTAAAACGATACTGATCTTGGTAAAATCCGTCCCCACTATTGAAAGTTTAAGGCAGACATTCAAACAGACATACATACATACATTTATATATTGGTAACTAAAAATTTTCGACCCAAACTGATGAAAAAGCTTGCCCTATCTCTGATTACCCTTTATGTAAAATTTCAAATATTTAGACCAGAAATTGTCTGAGTAATTTGGAAGAAACCGCAGAGATCAATTTTTTTAAAACTTTGACCCCTATTATGACCCCTTAAAATTTATTGTTTTGGGCTCAAATTAAGTTATTAAGTTAGATCCATCTACAAGGAACCTATATCTAAAATTTCAAGTGCGTAGACCCAAAAATGTCGGAGGAGTTTGGTAGTGTTCTCAAAGGTCAAATCGTTGAACTTTGACCCCTTAATTGCAAAATTTCTGGCCGAAAACCGATCACATCGATTTTCCCAAATCTCAGTACTCTGTATATCAAATTTCGAGTCTGTAGACTAAAAATTGACAGAGTTATTGCTTAAGCAAATGTACACACACACACATACACACACACACACACACGTTCACTTTTATTGATATATAGATAGACTAGCATTTCAGCCCGGCGTTGCCCGGGTGTTTGGAGGTGTATGTTGAGCAAAAAAACATAATAAAAAGTAATAGTGGTTAGAAGAAGGCAGGATCGAACCCGTACCACAAAGAAGGAAAAGAACAGGAAAAAAAAAACCCTCACGTCCTTGCTGTTACGACCACCGCCAACCTGAAACCTACATGGGTTTAAATTAAGGCTAGACATCCGAAAGGAGAGGATTACTTTGGAAAATATTGGCGTAAAAAAGCGACCCCCCCACTGTAAAAAAGTGCCTAGTTGAAAGGGAAGATATTAATGTTTTTAGCCAAGTGTTCGAAATTTGTCCTCTGAAAGGTGGAGCTTCAAAACGGTATTAATCTTGGTACAATCCGTCGCCTCTGTCGAAAGTTTTAGGCAGACATGCAAACATACATACATACATACATACATACATACATACATACATACATTTATATATTGGTAACTAAAAATTTTGGACCCAACCGATCAAAAAGCTTGCCCTATCTCTGAATACCTTTTATGTCAAATTTTAAATGTTTAGACCAGAAATTGTCTGAGTATTTGGTAGAGACCGCAGAGGTCAATTTTGTTTTAAACTTTGACCTCTATTATGACCCCTTAACATTTATTGTTTTGGGCTCAAATCAAGTTATTAAGTTAGATCCATGTCCAAGGAATCTATATATAAAATTTCAAATGTTTATAATCAAAATTGGTGGAGGAGTTTGGTAGAGTTCTCGAAGGTCAAATCGTTGGACTTTGACCTCTTAACAGCCAATTTCTGGCCAAAATCCAATCACAAAGCTTTTCCCAAATCTCAGTACCCTGTATATCAAATTTCGAGTCTATAGACTAAAAATTGACAGAGTTATTGCATAGGGAAATATAAAAACACATACACAAACACACACACACAGACACGTTCACTTTTATATATATACTAGCATTTCAGCTCGGCGTTGCCCAGGTGTTTTGATGTGTCTGTTGAGAAAAAAAAAAATGTAAAAAAAAAAAAGTGGTAGTAGGAAGGCAGGCTCGAACCCATACCGCGAGGGAGAAAAACAACGGGGAAGAAAACCTGATCTATGCTGTTACGACCACCGCCAAACCGGATGTGACATTTTTAATATTAATGGTAGACAATCGAAAGGAGCGGATGACTTTCAAAAATAGCGGCGAAATGTAGAAATGTTCCCAGTTGAAGGTGAAGATATTAATGTTTTTAGCCAATTTTTTCGATATTTGTCACCTGAAAGGTCTGACTTTAAAACGATACTGATCTTGGTACAATCTGTCGCCTCTGTCGAAAGTTTTAGGCAGACATGCAAACATACATGCATACATACATTTATATATTGGTAGCTAAAAACTTTCGACCCAAACCGATTAAAAAGCTGGCCATATCTCTGAATACATACATTTGGATGATAAAGAAAATCAAGATAATAATATGAAAACTAGGAACAATTCCGAAGAACTTTAAAAAAAGAATGGAAGAAATTGGAATCAAAGGGATGACTGATAAAATACAACGAATAATAATAATAAAAACGGCTGAAATATTAAGGAAAACCCTTGAATGCAGAGACTGATATGCATGAAGCACAGGCGTTGGCCAGGCAAACCGCTGCAGAGGCAAAACATGAAGAAGCGTTACAGGGAACCAAGAACATTGAAGCTGCAATAACTACAAGTTCTCTATCTCCTTCCCATCCTCTCCCATTATACCATCACCACTCCTCCCCAAAAGAGTGATGCCAAATAGTCGAGAAGGGTTACAGAGGATGGAAAGACCGAAGAGAGAGCATTGACCAGACTTCTGCTGGACAAGTGCGAAGAGAACTGGCACCTTGGGGAGGCTTATTACCACTCAAATTTTAGTGGAGACCAATGTTCGCTGCCAATGAGAAGTCAAATTTCCTCCTTTATCTGACACCTTCGCTGTTTAACTCTTCTATCTTTTCCCCCATCTTTTTTACCTTCCACATCCCTTATCCACTTTTTTTTACATGTGTCACTACTTATCAAGGCCCAGGGGCCATTCGAGGATAAGGGTTTAAGAGTAAACAGTAGTCAATGAGACAATATCATTGTAATCGTTAGTAGTGTAACTTGGTAAATTTGGTAAATTGGAGCTCAGACGAGAATTTGCCATGAAAATAACAATAAAGCAGAAACAGGCTTGCAACGTCTCTTCTGTGAGAGAGGTTGAAGAGGCTACAAAATCTATTTTAAACTTTGTTAAGGCAGTATAAGGCCTTTGTAGCAGCTCCTGCCCAGATGTGGCAACAATACTCTATGCTTGGACGTACCTAGCTCTTATATAGGTAGAGAATTGCATCAGGGGTGAGATATCTACTGGATCAATAGAAGGATCCCACTATTTTTCCAGTGACTTTGGCAACGGATTTGATGTACGTGTTCCATTTCAGATCAGGAGTCAAGGTCAAGCCCAGAAGCTTATCAAAACATGAAGCCTCCACAAGATGAGAGCCATTCATTTCAGTTGATGCCAGATGAGGATCAGAGCGTTGATGATGTAAAGATAGGAGCTTCGCTTTAGATGCATTAAAAATAACCAGCCACTTCTTTCCCCATTGAACCATGTACTCAAGATCAGAGGAGAGAGAATCAAAGAGAATTTAGAATCAAAGAGAATTTTTGATGTGCTGCTATAGATGGTAGTGTCGACAGCATAAATATCTACAAATGATCTTAGGATGTGATTTGGAAGATCATTAATGTAAATCAGGAAAGGAGATGGACCCAGGATGGACCCCTGAGGGATTTCAGCATTAATACTATGAGTGTCTGATTTCTGCCCATCACCCACTATGCTTATGAACTTATCCTAGAGAAATGATTTAATAATTGAGAAGACATTTCCAGCTATACCATAGCTGGAGATCTTGTGAATATGCCATAACCTACCCTATCAAAGGCCTTTGATATGTCAAGAGTAATTAGCCTAGAAAGGAAGCCTCCGTCGAGATACTCACTAATCCTATGAGATATAACCGTTAGCACATCTGCTGTAGATCTAGCAGAACGGAAACCATATTGCATGTCACTCCGAATTTTTGCTGAGGTGGTTTAATACAGATTCCAGTAATTTACCCATGACGCATAGGAGACTTATTGGTCTGTACTGAGAGGGAGATGACCGATCACCTGAATTCTCTAATATAGGACATACTGGTGAGATTTTGCAAGGTGTTGGGAAGCAATTCTCCTTAAGACAACACTTAAACAGCTTTTTAAGTATGGGAGCTAGTTCTGGTTGAAGCTTTTTCAACACTATAATAGGAATGCCATCAGGGTCAGTTGCTTTGCTGGAATCAAGGTGGAATCAGATATTTGTATGTTGCATAGTGTGTTTTCTGATACAGGAGAAAATGCATAGGTAGAATTAGCTGTAAAGTTCTTGGCAAAGAGTTTGGCTTTGTCTGATGCTGACGAGATTACCTAAGGTCCATTGATAATAGAGCACACACTTCTGTTCAGGATTCTGTTTGTTATTTGCAAAAACTGGTGGGAACCAAGCCGCTGCTCAGCTACTTTGGACTTGACGGACTGAGCATACAGCTTTCTCGCATTCTTAATTACTCTTTTACAGTGATTGCTGGCAGTCCTGAAAGCGGCTTTAATCTCAACAAACCTGTTAAATTGGAAGCAATGGAAAAAGTGATTTCTGTGTAAAATGGCAGCAGTACACTCTGGAGAGAATCATGGCTGGCTGTTAGGTTTTTGTTGGAATTTTTTCGAGGGTATGAAACGATCTATGCCTACAATTAACCATTCCGTCAGGTCAGATACTATAGAGATACATCCTGTTTAAACATGGAATGCAGAGGTAGATCTGATATAAATTTATGGACGCTATTCCAGTCAGCCATGGAGTATTGATATACTGTTTGATGGCGAGATACATCTATGGACTTATTACACTTTTTATTTGATCTTAACGGAGACAACTGAGTGGTCGGAAGATCCCAGTAGGGACAGAACAGAAGATGAACATAGCTCAGGGAGGTCAAGGAGACGAGCATACTGACTGTCATTGTTGAGCATATGGGTGGATTTGCGAACAATCTGAGTGAGGTGATAAGCAATGAAGAAATCGTGTAAGAACCTGTCATCTGTCTTGTTTGAGTGGGTTAACCATTCCATATTGTGAACATCGAAGTCTCCACAGATGTGAATGTTAACCGATGATGAAAATTTTCTCAGATATGCTCTTAAAGATAGTAACTTCGTTGTTGTGGGGGTGATAGAGGGCAAAGATAAACGTAGTACCGTGAGCAAGTGCAACCCGGAAACACATCTAGGGTAATTTAGGGTCTTCTCTGGAGATGTCTCTACCACATGGAAAGCCATCTTTAATGTAGGCACATATTCCATGCCCATGGCGATCTTGAGAGTCAGATTTGGGTGTTAAGTTAGAGTATCCTTTAATTACAAACTCATTTAGGGAAATAATCGATCCAATACCAGTTTTGCTTAAAAGTAAAAGGTCTGTTTCAGTCTCCTGTAATTGGGTTTCAACCGCTAGAATGTTGGAACATAGACCCCTGATGTTGGCGAAGGAGACATGGTAGTAAGGGTCCACATTAGAAGTTGGAAATCTGGGTTTAATCGTGTATTTTTCTGGAAACTTTTCTTGATGGAGTTTTAGGATTTGTGGAATAGGTCGACAGACTGGATTAGAGCAGGGCAGAGAGGGAAAGTAAGAGAGAAAAAGAAACGAAGAAATATTTTTTTGTAACACATGATAATGTAAAGCTGTAACAATTACCCACTAATATGGCATCGGGAAGCCCCACTTTTACTCTTTTTTGTTCTATGAGTTGTTAACACGTGACCCATGTCTTTGATTACAATATTTAAAACCTTGACGCTTTTTGTGTCTTTAAAACGATTTGTGTTCACCGTGTAATAGGAACTTTAGGCCACCCGATGTATATAAATATGATGGAGGTGAGACTAAAACGTTTTGCTATGGTTTCAAATGATCTGAAATAACAGCAAGGGGAGACTTGATTCCAATATATTTCTCATATGTTATATCTCCCCTCTTTGGAAATAGGGTACGATTATGAATTTCTGCAGCATCAAATAATCCTTACACACTGTGAAATTTACTTTATGTATGAAAACTAAAGAGGGGAGATATAACATATGAGAAATATTTGGAGTCAAGCCTCCCCTTGCTTTTATTTAAGATCATTTGAAATCATAGCAGCAAGTTCTAGTTTCCCCTACATCAATCAAGGCCAGAGGTTTTAGGAAAATATAGATATTTTGTAATTCATATGCAAAACTAGGAAAACAAATGTTACATTCTGATTAATAGTCGCTAAGATTTGGAATTTATAAAATTGTCAAAAAAGGTGATATATATATATATATATAGATAGATAGATAGATAGATAGATAGATAGATAGATACTTGTAGCCAAATTGAATATTGAAATGCTCACATCTTTGATTCTATGGGATAAAATTATATGAAAATTTGCAAGCTTTTTGAAGATTATAATACTATTCTATGGTTAAAATTTTATGACAATTGGTAAAAAGAACCTATATTCTCAAACTAATAGAATATGCCCAAATTTGTCTACATTTGTATATATAGTATCCTGGCAGGCAGCTTCAGTTTTGCAGCTTCGGTTGTCTCCCCTGTGGCCTTTTCAGGCCACTAATATATATATATTGTTATAAGGAAAAACAATACCCCCTTCTTCCTTTCATGTCATGATTAATGTATGTATTAGTTAAGCAGACACCCCATCCCCAACCTCCCTCCATCCACCCACGCAAAGGAAATCACAGAGACAAGATCCCCCGCCTCATCTCCTCCACCTTTCGACAAGACGGCGAACATAACCGATGTAAACCAGACAGAAACCCCAACCCATCCATCTCAGAAAGGAACACATGGAAATAAAAAAAACTCGAGCTGGAAATTCAGTTGGGCTACGAACAGCCAGGGGAACACTGGTTAAAAATGAGTGCTCCAAAGAAAATGGGGTTAACACCAGCGTAGAAAGACGTATAGGTGAAATATAGTCCATTCAACTCGGATCGGCGGATCGCCATCGGACCGAAAAGGGAAACCAACTCAAAGCTTGGATATACCTTGGCCGAATGTTATTCTTGGAGATGAATATCCCTCCAATGGATAATCTTATGCTAAAAATCACTCGTCAGGAATAATGTTAAAAGTAAAGGAAAAAAGAAAAAGAAAAAAGAGAACGGTGGCAAAGAAGAAAAGACATTTGTGTTAACGATGCTCGTCGGGACTGGACAATTATCAAGAAGCTAAGTATTTATCAATTTTCATTCACTCCAATCCGCCCAACCCACTCCCATGTCTCTATGCTAAAATATCATTCATGTTATGCATAAATTGACTTTTTGCCATGTACAATGAAAGAAGAAATACGTGACTGTCTGATTCTAAATAATAACTGCGACTAAATTTTTCTTTTCATTCAAAAAAAAAAAAAAAACAGGAAAAGGAGGGAGAAAGAGACAATATATCCCTATGAACAAACTTTATTATCGCCCCCTCCCCATCTCGACCCGTAATGTTGTCTGCATCCCCGTTTGCATTATTATTGTTTTATTTTTTATTTTTTGCATTCACCTGTATTACACTCATGTAAATAAATTAATGTATTTTTAGTATGTCCATACCCGATTGTGTCATCGTCGTTCTTATTGCCTTATCCTAATCATTAACCGTGAATGTCATTAAGGTGTTTCATGACGATAATGCTGGTTCGAACCTTGGCAAGTGCCATTTGGTTGTAATATCGTCATAACCGGCACGCTGCATATTTTTATATTTTATTTTACAACTTGCGTTTGGGAGGAGAATTTCACTAACCCCGGGCTATCGACACACCGGATTCCCATCCGAGATCCCAACACATGTCAAACCCCTGGGTTAGACCCAAAATCATTACAATATATATATATATATATATATTTTCACAAAACAAAACAATAAAAATCAAAATTGGGAGCAACATGTGTATTTTCATATTCGTTAAAATTTTTTCGTGAACATTCAGACAATTTAAGAAATTATTACAATCGAAAATATTCCAAAGCAGCCTCTCTTCAGACGGTGAAATACATTATTTAATATATATATATATATATATATATATATATATATATATATGAACACATTTCGAATCCCTATTTAAGAGAACAACCACGAAACAATTGTAACGAATATGAAAGTGCACAACATGATGCTCTCATTTTGATTTTTATTGTCTTTTGGGAAAATATTATATGAATGCTCGATTACAAAAACTGATAATCTTGAAGCTTATTAATTGAGTCAGTTTATTTTGACTTAGATTTTATTGGTATATGAGCAATCATCGAATTTTTATATATTTTAATATATTAAAATTTTTGCATAAAATATATGAAGGTAAAACTGCTCCTTAAAATGAGCTGCAATATATACCAATAAACACAAAGTGTTTTCAAAGGAGGGAATCACATTTTCACCAAAGAAAATTGCAATACCAAGACATAAGATATACATAATGAACAAGCAATGGATGAATGTATTAAAAGAATCAGATGGCCGCCAAAGAATACAATGCATAATACAACTTTTTATATCTCGATAACTACTTATTGCTGCAAAATTTCCATGCGATTTTCGTATTCAGCATAGTTGAAAAATTATAAAAGTTGTCATTTAAAAGAAAATTGTGGAGGTGGACCTAATCTGAAACTTTACCACCATTTTGTTTTCATAAATGAACAGTTAGTAATGTGCATGCGAGCAACTAAAGCAGAGGACAAAACAAATATTTTTCACTACTGCAACACGAAAAATGAAGAGGATAAGAACAGCATCGCCATGCTGAATAAAGATACAGATAGAATTTCTACAGAAGAAAACAGGAATATAAATTACTGCAAAATGTACAAAATTTAAACTAGGATTTGCCCATCACAGTTACAATCTCTGGAAAAGTTTAAGTTGGACATGCTGAACTTGGTGTAGGGTTTAAGAGTTAAAAAAAGCATAAATACTGGAACCCTAAAATAAAAAGCATAAATAAGATATTAAAAAAATAATAGCCAATCCAAACCTAATAGTTCCAGCAGACAAGACCATGAACATATATAGTATGAACTATGATACATATAACATTCTTATTTTAGGCGAACTAAATAAAAAATATAAAAAAGACAACTGAGGAGGATATATATATAGCATAAAATTGCTAACATTAAGAATATGCGAAAAAATAAATGAAAATTCAAGATAACATAGAAGTGTATACCTCACATAACCCTCGGTTTTTGCTGAAAAATAAAAACAAACCTGACTTCAATAATAAACCTAATATTAGATTAATTGCACCGGGTGTTTCAGACTTAGGTAATATCAGTAAAAAATATTAGACATAATTATACCAACTTTAAAATCTAGAATACAACATAATCTTTGGATTATTACTGGGGAGGTAATGGACTAGTTCCAGAGAGTTCCAAAAACCAGAACAGTAAATTCATTATGTTTCATATTGACTTATATTATTCTTCAATAACTCCTTAACTATTCGAGAAAGCACCAAAATTAGCTGAAATTAGCTGAAAGTGAAACAGATGTAACTAAATTAGAAATAGAGATTATAAAACTAACAAGGAAAACCTAACCTATCTAATTAAATATATAATGATGAATTATTGAAAAAGAAAAGATAGAGAGAACCACTTTGATATCATGATGGATATCTGGACTCAGCACATGTAACTGACTTGGCAGATCACTACATACTGAAGGAGATAAAAAAATACCGGGTTTAAATATATATAGAGATGATGCATTATTTTTAGTTAATTCAATCGATCGAATTACAGAAAAAATAGAAATAAAGAATTAAACTATTTTTTAATAAATTTAAGTTAGAAATAAAAGTTAGAAATAACAACAGACAGCACTTGTAAAATAGTGATTTTTTAAAAATGTAACTCTAAATCTTAACGATAATACACATGAACCGTATGACAAACTGAACCAAACATTTTCTATATTGATTATAAATCGAATCATTGCAAGTGTATGAAAAACCAAAAAGAATATCCGGGTTATCCCAAAATGAGAATTTATTTGATAAGGATTAGGATTATTTTAATGAAGCTTTAATTAGATCAGGATTTCATGGAAAAATCAAATACATAGAGAAGGTGAATAATAGAAATAGCAGAACAAACTGCACAATATCATACAACATGGCAATTAAAGAAAGAAGAAATGCGAATAATAAAAATAGATATGGAAATAATAATAAGAAGAATAAAAAGAAAGAAATTAAAAATAATAAAGAAGCATATAATGGTGACAATAATATTAAGAATAAGACAAATAGACACAAAAACAAGTCTGGTTTAATCCGCCGTTTAGTGGATATAGTCAACGCAATATCTCTAAAGGATTTTACAAAATATAGATAAGAACTTACCACAGAGAATAGATTAAGTAAAATAATTAATAAAAACACAGTGAAACTTTCATTCTCAACTGCTGCAAATCTAGCCAACGCTATAATAGGTTCTAATGATGGTAAAATAAACAAAATAGTGAATAACAATAAGATTGAATCTGCTGAACTAAATTTGGGGAGAAAATGTAACTGTAGAATATCTAATGAATGTCCACTGGAGGACAATTGCTTAATTTCTGAAATTGGGTAAAAATGTGAAATTAAGTAATAGTAAGAAGATATACCTAGGGAAGACGAGATGTTTTTTTTAAGGACAGATTCAGAAGCCACGTTGCGTCATTTAAAATTGGACCTGAGAATGAACCAAATAGGGATAGGGGTAAATGATAGGAATGAGGATAGAACAAAAATAATTATTTAAACTAAAAAGAGGAACACAACCGCATTAGGTGATTGAGTTCAGGAACTACGTATAAATAAAAAAAGGATTTGAATTAAAATGATCAATAGTAAATAAGGGTAGAAAGTATAAACCAAGTAAAAAATGTAATTAGTAATAATAGTGAATAAAGAAGTAATCTTAAATAAAATATTGGATGCTATACAAAGCTGTCTTCATAGCAATAAATTCCTGCTATCATACCTAAAACCTGACTGAAATAAATTTATAAAGGAAAAATCTACAGAATATATTTGGGGTGAAATGTAAATGTGTAAGGAGAATTCATAAATTTAAGATAAAAAAAATACAAAATAGGGCGAGAAATAAATTTATAAGTAGATTTTCAATTTTACATACATGAAATAAAATAAGTATAACCTAAATGGGGAAATTGAAGTTGTTTTTGGTTTTAACAGTCGTCATGGGTAATAAAATTACACCCGAGTAATTTCAACAGCACAAGAAAGGTTAAAAATCCTAAATTAAATGAATGCAAGTTATTGTGACTGGCAGGCTAAGGTAGAGTAAAATAAATGTAATCAAATTTTTAAAGTTTGAAAATAAATGATAAACTCAACAGAGATTGGCATTGAGAATTTAATGTTAGAATTATAAGTTTTAAAATTAAATGAAGGTGATTAATAGTCCAATCTAAAGTCCAAATATTAAAATATAAATACCTTAAACTTAAGGAAATTGTAAAATTGATTAAAATTTATCAAGCATAGTTATCTCCCTTACAACGTGAAGGATTTTATAATGCTTTGAAGAGAAAAAACAAATTAAATTTAAAATAGAATGCTAATATAACGATAAAAATTAAAAAGATGAATGTAAAATTTAAATTACTAACATAACAAGTATGGAATGAAGATTAATGTTAACTTATATATATTTTTAATAATCCTTTAGTTGCAATTGTTTTAAGAAATAAAATAATTAAGTGTAAACAAATGATACGAAACTTTTGTAAATTGAAGAGGATACAGTTGTGACATACAAATTTAAACTAGATTTTGGATGTGTAGTTCCGCGTTTAGAAAATAAATCAATGGAATAAATGATTTAGTGAAGAAAAATAATTACTTCAATTAAAAAGCACACGGAGTATTAATGTAACATTAAGATAGATAATGGGTGAAAATATAATTTAAAAAGTAAAAATACGAAAATAGGGAGATTGATAAATTCCATGGCAAACAGAAAATAATTAAACAAACAAAAAACAAACTTCGAAGAAAGCGGTGGAACTAGGTTCAACTGCCTGATCTTTTTAATAGGGATTCGAAATGTGTTCATATTTATATCAAATAATGTATTTCACCGTCTGAAGAGAGGCTGTTTTGGAATATTTTCGAATGATATAATGTTTGAAGGTGTCCGAATGGTCATATACGTCATATATAACCCACAGTCCACGTCATGCAAAAAACAAAACAAAACAAAACAAAACAAAAACGTCATAAAAACAAACAATCGCAATTGCAATAACCCTTATCCCTGAGTGGCTTCCGGGCCTTGATAAGTGGTGATCACTGTGTAAAAAAAAAACAAACAAAAAAAACCCCAGAAAAACATGCTATCAACTTACCCACAGTAGAATTTTCACGGCCTCTTGTTCTATCATTGTTGCTTAGCGACGACATTGAAAAAATGGCTTTACTGATGATAGATAAATTAAAATAACGGTTTCGATTATCAATTATAGGTAATTAACTAAGATCACTCCTAACTAAGACTTATACACTAAAGTTCTGTAAATTTAAAAAGTAATCTAAAGTTTAAATTTAAAAAAAAATCTATTCAGCCGTTTCGGAGTCTATAAGGAACTCTCTCTCTCCCTCTCTATCTCTCTCTCACACACACACATACATATACACACAAAGTTGCATTTATATAATTGTAGAGAAGAGATAGAGATTAAATTGTTCTGTTAATATACGCATCAAGTGATATAACTTATGCATTCGACGCATTAAAAGCACAGGTGCTATGGTAGAAAAATAATTTAATTAGGCCAACATGAATATTTTTATGTGACATCCAAAGACTTTATATTATTGATAAATTTATTAATGCATACGTCTCTCTCTCTCTCTCTCTCTCTCTCTCTCTCATATATATATATATATATATATATATATATATATATATATATATATATATATATATATATATATATACTAGGAGGCTTCCCAGTGTTGCCTAGTCGTAAAGTATGCTTAAATATGATATTAAAATTTATGCATATTTCATATTTATATTATTATAGAGTTAATTCTATATTGATTATTATGTAATACCTAAGTATAGTCGTGATTTCAAAAGTCAAAAGTATATATATATGACTTGGGTGCCAGCAGCTAAAATCGAAACCAAACCATTTAGCTCTCGCAGTAGTTGCTAGCACCTGACTTATAAATACATGCATATAAAAACATTACAAATTAATACACTTAAATCTACAAATGTATATTTGCGCATGCGTATAGGATAAACATGAAGTCGAGTTAAGCTTTCCAAATTTCAGTTTGAAATTTTGACTCTTTATCAGCTATTTTTCTGGCTAAAAAGATCGAATTTGTTTCACAGGTCCGAATACCCCATATATAAGTTTCAGCACTGTAGACCAAAAAATGACAGAGTAGTTTAGTAGAGACCGCTTCGCACACGCACATGCGCGTGCGCGCACACACACACACTCATACACACATACAGATTCACTTTTATAATATACTAGTCGTAAAATATTCTTAAATATGATATTTTAATTTATGCAGATTTCATATTATTATAAAGCCAATACTCTATTGATTATTATATTGTACCCAATATATAGTAATGATTTCAAAACTTAAAAAATATATCAGTTGGGTGCCATCAGCTAGAATTGAAACCAAAATATTTCGCACTCCAGCCTTATTCATTACGATCTGAGCTAGCAACAGTTGATACCAAAACGACATTAAAGTATGAATCTATATTCACGCATGTGTAAAGTAGCACCTTAAGTCAGTTTACGCCTGCTAAGTTCCAATTTTTCATTTTTTGATCCTTTAAGCATCTATTTTTTTTACCGGCTTCAAACCAAATCGAATTTTTTTTCAAGGCCAAATCCCCTATATATCAAGTTTCAAGTCTGTAGATAAAAAATTGACAGAATAGTTTAATAGAAACCATTCCATACACAGGCAGACAAACAGACAAGATCACTTATATATATATATATATATATATATATATATATATATATATATATATATATATATATATATATATATATATATTCTTCTTCACTCATTTTTCTCAAATTAGCCTTGCCATGACGGTCGTGTTTTAAATTTCTCCCATTTCTTCTTTCTACGCATGTCGTATCTTTCTTTTAATAATATTATTTGAACTTATTCATTTTTCTTTGTACCCATTTGTGAATTATTCCACGGATTTCTGCCTTTTGGATTACTTTGGACTATCTTCCAATTACGTGATTCCCTTGGATTTCACTTGTTGAAATGGAAATTTAACCAACTTTTGGATTTTGAATTTTTGGATTTTACGATTATTGGATATTTTACACTTCACCAGACTATTCATTCACGTGATATCTGGAGAGAACTTGAATGCCTACAGGAGAGAACTTGAATGCCTACAGGAGAGAACTTGAATGTCTACTGGAGAGAACTTGAATTCCTACTAGACACTATCCTCGAGTGTCTAAGGTCTCTCTGTAAAGGGGTTTGTCAGAACAATCTGGCATGAGGATACTTTTCCATAGAAGTAAACCGTGACCAAATATTCAAAATCACATAGTATTCGCAGCCCAAATAAGATCTCCTCACTACGGCTACCCCAGAGCTTTTCCGAGGAATAGTGCACCTTCTCCAAGTGATATTACCTCAAGTAATAGCACGAAGCTGAATACTCCACCAGACTAGATAAATTCTTGTCCTGGAATCCAGTAAGACCATGAGACTAACATGAAAGACATACTACAACATATAAAAATGGTTAATTGGGGAGAGGAAAATTATGTTCTCAATTTCTTTACTAACTCAGTGTTTAAGAGATAAAGAACTTTAATGGAACATTCAAATATCTATGTATCTCATATAGAGTTCAAGTGTTAGCCCCAGGTCGTGGGCAACTTGATTTCTGAGCACGTCGACTGAAGTAAAATAAAACAAAAAAGTGATATCACCTTTTCTTCATTCTATGGAGGTTACTTGTAGTTTCATTAAATACTTAAGGAAGCAAAATCCGATCCCGCATTTTGTTAAATCCTACCCTGTGATGAGAAACTCCGCTCCTATATGGTTGACTATTATAGAAAACTGATCACATATAATGATAGAAGATGTATCGAGACACAGGAATGGGTATGTTTGATCTGGCATAATCATGATTCATTACAATTGTGGGGTCTGCGTACGCGCCTGGTCCACAAAGTATGGAAATAAAAAATTTAAAAATTAAAAAAAAAAAAAAAAACGTTTACAAGTGTTTTTGATATAGATGTACATAATAATACTTTGATAAGTATGTTTTAACTTAAATAGGGATGGTATAATAAAATTGTAGGGTCTGCGTTCGCGCCTGGCCTCCACAGAATGGAAATAGGGACAAACTTTAATAAAGACTTTTCATATCTATCTGCGTAAGTATACTTTGATAATTGTTTCAGTTTGAAGAAATATGGTATAATAAAACTATGGGGTGTTCGTTCGCGCCTGACCTCCATAGAATGTAAATGTGTCACAAAGTTTAACAAGGTTTTTTTTTAATATAGATCCACAGAATATTGTGATAAGTGTTCCAGTGTTAACAGCTATGGTATAATAAATTACGGGGTGTATCTATTTTATTTTTACTTTCATAATATTTTGCTTTGGTTTTGATACCCCCAAATTCGAAGCTATTTCTTTACAACCCTTCCTTTTCATAACCTATCATACTTTCATAAATCAGAGTCCATTTTCTGTATGCTGTTTTTAAACCCAGTCAACGACGGGTACTTTTGCTAGTATATATATATATATATATATATATATATATATATATATATATATATATATATATATATATAAATCATAAATAATTATTTTATATATGATTAAACAGATATGTGTTACAGAAGATCTTATAAACATCGGTACCGTGAGTTTCAAATCCAATCCAAAAAGACCAGTCTTGAAACCAACGGTTACGATGCTTTACAAGATCTTGTGGAACACATATATAAATAAATATTACACTTTTATATTGATTTTTATTTATAATCGAGTTATTTGCCGGGGCTCTCTCCCACAAACTATACATAGATCTCTCTCTCTCTCTCTCTCTCTCTCTCTCTCTCTCTCTCTCTCTCTCGCATTTGTAGCCCCGATCATGATTCTGTGCGCGTACTACGAAAAAGCAGTCGCGATTATCTGTCAATCGTCTGACTTTAGGTGCTTTTTGAAAAATCTTGTTAAAGTTTAAAAAAATCGATGACAGATACGCATGTTTAGGTGAGTGTATGTTTGAGAACACGAACATTTTTCAGAGGCAGGCGAGAGAGGCAAAGTGAGAGAGACAGAGCAAGGAAGAGAGAGAGAGAGAGGAAGAGGGAGAGAGCGAGAGAAAGGAGAAGAGAGAGAGAGACAGGGAGAGGCAGAGAGAGAAAGTGAAAAGGAGAGAGTGGAAAAGAGTGAATGAGAGGGAGAGAGAGGGAAAGAGAAAGACAGAGAGGGAGGAAGGGACAGAGAGAGGAGAACAGAGAGAAAATAACAAGAGAGAGAGAGAGAGAGAGAGAGGAAGAGGGGGAGCTGATAGCAACTGAGGTTTGTTCTTTATGGGTAAAAAGTAATTGACGTTTTAACACAAGAAATCTACTTTCGCACCCACTGACCCTCCCCCCCCCCCCGGTAACTCCCGCTCTCGCGGAAGATGCGCGTGTTCATAGAAGCGGCCATCAGTTTTTAAAAGACCGGCACACAGACACAATTCTGCAACGATGATGTCTTTTGCAGAGAGATATCTTTTTATAGACTATATCTCTTTCTTAAAAAGAAAATCGCAATCAGTGATGTAAGGGTTTTGTCATGCTAAAGATTAGAAAAAAAAATCAAAATCAAAATAAATAAATGAATAAATAAATAAAAAGAGAATAAAATAAATAACAAGCGCAAACGAAGAAAAGAAAAAAAAATCCAATTTTTAAATAAAAATAAAATTTTGTAATATTTTTTATATTACAAAAAATATGAAATAATAATAAAAAAAACGTATGACAAAATTTTAAAATCTCGCAAATATGTCTGCGTTTTTGATACGAGTAAAAAACAAAAAGGTTTAAAAAGGTGTTTTGCTCTGACATTTCATGATTCAAATTTGTTCCATCTCTTATATAAAAAGGTAAAAGCGAATGCGTATTTGTCTTTGTGTTGGTAAAATATTCGACGTTTGTGTAGACTTGTTGTGTAGTGGGGTAAGGCATATAACGGAGGATGAGACATTTATAAAACGGTGTACACGGCGACGACGATGTGGAGACAATTCTTGGGCTTCATATTTAGTAGAAGCGAGTATCGCAAAAACAAAAACAAATAACATCTACATAAAAAAAACGCAATACATTCCGTGCGAGATAGCCTAATGGTAAAGCTTTACACTTCTGTCCATGGGGTTCCGATTTCGAATCTCGTTAGATTCAGCCACTTTGATGAGTCGTAGACGACGGAACACGTGTCAGTGGATAATTATATTTAAAAAATAATACATATGCCGCTCTCCATTGGGCGGTACCAAATTGGTCAAATGGAAAATCATTTCCAACTCGCATTTAGGTAAAAACGCCCTTTCGTAGAATTCCTTTCAAAACAAGTATCGCAAAAACAAAAACAAACAACATCTTAATAGTAGAAGGGATATAGCTGCGAGAGAGATGTAGTAATAGACTGTTGTTATCATAGAAAGGAGATTCATTATTTCTGAAGGAATACCGTTAACATTTTGGAAGGGGGTTCACACATAGTTTTTTACAAGACGAATCACAAAAACACATTACCTTTCGGTTTAAATGATGACGAAGACAAGACTTACAAATTACATGGTGATATTTATTCCAGCCGGGTGAGATTGATCAGGGGTTCGATTCTAGCCTTTTCCTTTAATAAATATTATTTTCAAACCTATTTACTTTATATTATTTAATCGATTGGAATGTTTATTGAGATGAGCATTATTTATCCATTTATTTATTGCGGACTATTATCCTCACCTTTTTAGTTGTTGTTTCACGACGTTTCGGCCAACTATTTCTCTGGCCTTCGTCAGGTGGTAACCGTGACAGAATAGGAACTCCGAATTTCCTAACTGTATTCTCAGCAATTACTGCCTTCCATAGTTGTTTTTCATTTCACCACGTTTTGGCTGGCTTTTGGTAGGATTCAAACCGCTATCTTCAGACACCTGGAATCTTAGAAATTCAACGTCTCTATCTACTGCGCCACGGGCCCCTATGGAAGACAGTAATTGCTAAGAATGTAGTTAGGAGATTCGGAGTTCCTATCCTGTCATGGCTACCACCTGACGAAGGCCAGAGGAATAGTTGACCGAAACGTCATAAACAACAACTAAAAGATGAGGATAATAATCTGCAAAAAAAAAAAAAAAAAAAAAAAAAAAATGACCATTTACTTTGTTTCTTTAATTGTCGAAATCTGTACCCTTCGATATACAACAGACTGGTGAATTATCAAACCAACGCATTTCAAGTGAAAAAAATTATTACGTACTTACAAGTCATGTCGAAATTAGTATAAATGTCAAAAATTACGAAGAATGACCCAGTAGATGATGTGGTGTTAGATATATTATTAACAAAAATCACCCGCAAGTACGTTCTGACATATTGTGTTTAAAAATGGCGGGGCCTAAATTTAAGACAATTTAAATCAAGGGAGATAAGAAGTCATATTGTTATACTGAATTAATTACACAACTCTTCCGCATCAAAACATACCATAAAACTCGACAATTCGATAAATTCTATTTCTACTTGTATTTATTTATTCTACTGATCATGTTTTCGAGTTTTAGAATTTATACTAATTTCATCACGACAAGTAAGTACGTAATAATGTTTTCACCTGAAATGCGTTGGTTTAAAAGATCATCAATCTGCACAAGTACTAAATATTCTGACATATTGTATTTGAAAGATTAAAGCCTAAGGTAAATTTCCAAAAGGAAAAAATATTTGTACACGTGAAAAAAAAAGTTATAATGACAAATGTTTTCATGGTGACATTTGGAAGCTGACAAATTCATCTAAATTTTGAAGCTAAATAAATACATTATAAAATCCCTTGAAAGATAAATATTAGTTTTCTGGGTCTATTTCAAAGATAATTAATAATATAAAGTTCTAAAATTTGAATAAAAAACAAAAACAAAAACACCTTGTTTGTACAAAAAAAAAGAGAGAAAAAAGAAACATAATTAGCCATTAAAAGTGAGATATTCTGGCTTCGCGCAGATAAAACAAAACGAAGTTGTCTAAACATGGGTTCTAAAGGAAGCCCAAAATATCAGAAAGCCAAAAGGCTGCCTGAAAATGACGTCAGATCTGGGGTCCTTTTTCCTCCCAGTCGTGCAGTCGTACATACATATCGTGAACGTTTGTATAATTTTTGTTATTTTTTAATTTAATTATTTTTCTGCGTTTCTGCTTTTAAATTATTTCAATTTATTTCAATTTTATTTCTTCAAGATCATATAAAAATTATGTTACACTGAAGATTACACAGTCATTCAAATATTAAATTCATATTAAATTCATATTATATTAAATTCATATTATATTGAATTCATATTAAATTCATATTATATTAAATTCGTATTAAATTCATATTCATATTAAAATCATATTATATTAAATTCATATTAAATTCATATTAAATTCATATTATATTAAATTCGTATTAAATTCATATTCATATTAAAATCTTACATCTAAAAATTAAGCTAAAACTGTTATCTTAAAAAAGAGGCAATATTTTTTGCAAGTATATATTTTTTGTGTGAAAATATTAAATAAACAATGCTTAATTCAATGATAATATCGGTAGTTCGAGAAATTAATTTTTCTTTGAGTTATAGCGATTCATTAATATGGACTTTAGGGGCTTTTTTTGTTATGGTCCTGAAAAATTTAATCTATCCTTTTTATTGTTACAATTTACGATGCTTAATTTTCATAAAAAAGCAAGAATAAATTCATTCATTTTTTTACTACTGAAAATCATAACTTTAATAAAAGTGTTTTTTTGTTTAACAAAATAATACATTTTCACTAAGATTAAAAAAAAAAAAATGGGTTCATTATATTCCGTGATCATTATTTGATAAATACTGAAAATTTCATTAAAATTGGTTAATTTCCAGATTTTTAGTGATTTTTTGAGTAAAGGAGGGATCAAAATGTTTATACATTTTGAACATCGGCATTCATTTTGCACGTACCTAATATCTACTCAAATGAAATCGTTTTAAACGTTAGTTCGAAACACATGTATCCGTAGGTTTAAAAAATAATTGCTAATATTTATTAAAAAATATTACCGTTCTGTGGCACTCTTTAAGTAACAAGAGACCATTATTGATTTTAAAGCTTTCTGAAATCTTACAAAATAGTGAAATTTGCATAATTATCATCAATTTGTTATTTTAACTTTTAACTTTATAATGAATAAGAAGCTAAGTACTTGATTTTCAGTTACGAATCTATTAATATTCTAATATTTTTTTTATTCAATGTTCACCACAAACAAGGCACAGTGCCACTTTGAAGTAGGGGGCTACTACACGGGACATAATTTGCCGGGGCATTATGAAAGGAGATGAGTAGAAAGAAAGATGTTTGTGCACATTACGCTTGAACTTCTGCATATCAGTACAGTTTGGAAAGCAGAATCCCGAAAGGGAGTTCCAAAGACTTGCAGTTCTGGGGAAGAAACTATTGGAGTAAAAGGCTTTCTTACACCTAGAGATCTCTACTGTAAAGGGGTCCGACAGTTGCTTGTCGGGTTTGTCGGAGGTAGTCACGTCGAGGAGGTACAAGTGCTTGCAGTTCGTCAGAGCATTCACCATTAAAGTATTTGTAGAACAGGCAGAGGGATGCAACATTTCGTCGATGGGACAGAGGATGGAAACTACATAGAAAGGGAGTAAAATAATACGAAGATTGCCAACATCCTAAGTGAAAGTGATTTTTGTGGAACGAACAGGATTTGAACTTGGAACATTCAGGTCGCCAGTCCACTTGATCATCCACCTCCTTTTTAATAGAATAAGAAAAGTTTGTATTACTGTACACATAGATTCGAAAAAGTTGTCAAAAACAAATATATAACAAATAAATGTTATCAAAGGCAAGATAAGTTACTTTTCTACCTAACTGGATATTTTTTTCGTGTTTTTATTTAATATAATATTCTTATTCAGCGCGAAAAACAGACAGTGTTTACCGATGTATTGGAAAATTTAAAATGACGCCCGACTCTCTGTTGAACACGGCAAGTTTGGGAAAAGGAGTTAAAAAAAACTATACAAAATACTGTTAGAAACCCACCGAATATATGTCAGCCTACGTCACAGTAACATATTGAGCGAATTTCTAACAGTATTTAATTTTTTATTTTAATTTATGCAGATTGCGAATGTATTATGATGGAATCAGCCCTCTACTGATATATTACGAGGAATAATTTGACGGTGGATTAATTCGCAAAAATAAATAAATAAATAAATAAATAATAAAAAAGTAATGATAATGTCGTTCATCAAATTCCGTCTGTGTCATTTTAGCTGATAATGGTGACTTGATGATAAATGCCCTGGAAAAGTCACTTCTTATTAATGTTTAGTTTTAAAATATGCAAACAAAGAAATGATTTGCGGCGATTTTAAATGGTACATCTTTTATCGCAATTTGAACTCTTTTAAGAAAAAGTTAAAATAAACGGTGAGGTGCACCGGGCTTGATTTGTAGTCGAATGCTCTACCGCTAAGCTATATTGCCAGATTATAGTAAATCAGTTTTCAAAGAAGAAATAATTTGCTGAAATTATTTATTATTTCCCTTGTTCGTTGTAACGTAAAATATTTCCCTGTAAAAAGTCTTCTTTTTTTATCGATAAGAGCGAAAGGCTATTTTTAAGATAAAATTTTTTTTCGATTATCGATACTTATCGAATGAATTTCTGTACAAAATATATCTAAGAACACTCCCAGACATATAAATTAGCTTTGTGAGAAATTTGCAAAAAATATGCTTAGCCGTTTCGGAACCTATTACGTTACACATGCATATTCGTAATGCCGTCGTATGACCTCAAAGTGATGTTTGTATAATAGTATGAACAGAGATTGTACGATATGTTATTAATATATATTTGCGTGTAACGCCAAGGGAAGTAATTTTGAAATTTCTGAAAGGAAAACTATGCTTTTTTTCTTTTATTTTTTTTTTGGAATTTGTCATTGAAATTAAAAAAAAAAAATGATTATTAAGGATTGTTTCAGGCAGTTAAAGAAATATGTGCGAATTAAATGGACCTTTTAACAAATTATTATTATTTTTTTTTTTTTGCAGAATCGTTCTGGGATCTGTTCTTTTACCGAATTTTGTGCTCAAACTATCGGTTTGTGTATTTCATAAAGAAATGTTAAACGAACAAACAATTCGCACATTTCTTTTCCAACAAACCCGCAAGGTACATATGTGTGTTGTCACCCCGTGAGTAATAAAAACACCATCAACAAAACAAATATTTTTACATACGTGCGCGGTCATTTTTAAAAAAGTTTTTTATCGTCGTTTTTCCATGTGTTCGCCACGATCGTCTCTTGGCTATTGAGCTTCTGTTTGACGAACATACTCATGCATTGGAACAGAATGCTGACTTGTAGACTTTCAAAGGTTTTATTTGGAGAAAAATTGTTTATGGAAGGAGAGACCAATACCTAGTACTGATTACTTCTTAAATTGCTTTTATAATTTGATATAGTCGATATACGGGCAGGGTTTCGAGGCTATGTTTACTTAGATTTTCTCTACATCATGTCGCCTCTCTCGCTTACCGTTTCGATTCTCAAAACTCTATTGTGTTCCCAGAAAACTTGCCGCCATTTCTATGTAAGATCATTCGACATATGCACTTATAGCATGTTTTGTTTAGGGGTAACTCTTCGCATTCCTATTTCAATCACGCCAGGTGCACTGGGTCCATTTCCGTTTGTCGCCAAGTTATCCTGATATATACTTAATGTTACCCTTGCCAAAATTAGTTAGGTAGTAGAAAACTTATCTTGCCTTTGGTAACATTTATTTGTTATATATTTTATTTTTTTTGCCACTTTTTTAAAAATCTCTGTGAATTATGAGAAAAATTTTTTTTTTTCTTCAAACTTAATGAGAAGTTTTTTTTTGTTTTTAAGTTAAACTCTTGATTTCCTATAATTTTAAGAGTTGAATATTGTGATTAAATCACAAAAAGTTTTAGGAAACTTTAAAAATGAATTAGCTAACCGCTTCTCTCCCGAGGCACCCCTACCAGGAAATGCCAACGTGGCTGTCCAGATATTTTTTGTAGGACAGAGTATTTTCTTTCCTTTTTTACGCTTGACTCGTATTTTTAAAATATTTCCCAAAGTCTGAAGCAAAATTTGTTTAATTCTTTAACAATGCTTTTTAACCGACAAAAAAAAAAAAAACATGCTAGTCCGCCTTTGGTCATTATAAACTTTTCAGAAGTCGGATTATGTAGGTGCTAAGTCTGCGATAGGTTAAATTGATATTTTTTTCCTTCCGGGAATCTAAACTACATTCTTTGTTTTTATTTTTGCATTTTTTTTATTCAAAGCTTCTTTAGATTATATATATATATATATATATATATATATATATATATATATATATATATATATATATATATATATATATATTCGTCGAATATTGGCTGAAGAGAGCTTGATAAGGATACCTTAAACGGTCCTTATTATCGGGCTTGAAACCGACGGTACCAATGATCTGTCTCAACTAACAACTTTCTGTACACAAAATATAAATACGCTCTTACAATTTGGATTTTCCTTTTAATTGAGCACTCTGCTGGAATTCTTTTTCCAAAAAAAACAAATCATATATATATATATATATATATATATATATATATATATATATATATATATATATATATATAAGTGTGTTCCAAAAGTCACTTAGGGGTTAAAAATCTTTATTATTTTACCATTAATGATTATTTTTCTTCTCTGTTTCAGATATTTTATAGATAATATTTTTCGAAAATTAATTATGAATGAGAATAATATTGAACCAAGTACGAAAGTTGTGAAATTTCTTTTAACAAAATCAAGGGTCAATTGTTTTGACTCAAACAGCTTATCGACGCCAGTTTTAGGTAATAGATAGCCCAAGTCACAACACAATTCGAAACATTGTGCAAACCCTGTAAGAATTAAAGGAAAACATCAGGAACGAAATAAGGGAGTTAAATCGCAGTCCAGACATTCTGCAATCTTTCAATAATAATGTTTTGGAAAAAGCACAAATATGTGAAACTGAAAATGGGAAACATTTAAAAAACATTATTTTTCATAAATAGAGATTGTTTGGGTTTTTATTTTTATTCAATAAAATTTCTCAATATCTTAGTCAGATTGTGTTAAAATTACAGAAAGATATCATCAGAAATAAAGAATTTATTTAGGTTCAAAACCTCTCAATGGTTTTTTGGACATCCTGTAGATATATCTAACTATACTCCTATGAATTTGTTTTTTTTTGTGTGTTGATATTCATATAAAAAAAAACAAAACCTTTTTCTATTTTAAAAGAAAATACAACTCTTGCAGGGAGGTCTCGACGTCCTTCTATAAACAGTGTTTGGCATCCCTAAATGCTCTCTCACCTAATATTAACCAGGCTCAACATTGCTTAACTGATGCGTCAACGTGATTATGCCGTATGATTTGTAATGGACACACACACACACACACACACACACACACACACACACACACACAACTGTCCGTTTTATCTATACGCCTGTAATTTCTTTTTTTGTGTGTGTTGATATTCCTATTAAAAACCTTTTTTATTTATTTAACTATTGAGAAAAGATTTTACTTCCTCCATTAATTTTAACCGATTTTGGCAGAGACTTCTCACCAGAAAAAAATGTAGAAATCTAAAATTATTGAGGAAGTGAAGAGGTAATATACCTGTAACGCACCTCAGATATTGTGCTGCAGTTTGCGCATATTACATTTGCATGAAATGTCTTGATTTTCAATCCTATTAAGGTCAAAATTATAGGGGAAAAAATGAGTTCATTTTATATATATAGGGAAAAGAAAATTCAATTTTCTTTTATATGGATCGTGGAATCGCATTCACTAGCAAAATACCTAGTTAATTTGCATATTCTTTTAAACATTCATTTTAATTAATTCCCTATTAGTTTTTTCGGTTTTCTTATATACGGCATAATCACGTTGACACACCGGTTCCCGCTGGATCACCGAAGGTAAGCAACGTTAAGCCTGGTCAGTACTAAATGGGTGACCATTAGAGACTTCCAGGCGCTGTACGTACTCTCTGCTTATTTCGACATTGTTTCCAGTCGTCCTGGACTTCTCCTTGCCACTGGACCCAAACAGTATCGATTAAGGAGAGGTGTGATTAGGATTGCGCGACCCTTGCCTCACAATTACACGCGCAACTGCCCCTACAGGGGTATCCTTTGTCTTTCGAGATTGAACAGAGGTATCGATTTCTAATGGGATAATCATCTTTAGTTAACTATTACGCATAATTATATTCATGCAGATATTCTACATCATTTATACTTGCGTTATATTTGCGTAAAAAGGTTATAGTAAACCCAAACCTATTTCAATATATTTATATATGCGCGTATATATTTATTTAAAAAAAATTGCCTACCAAACTCTTCTGTCAGTTTTTGGTCTACAGACACGAAACTTAGTATATAGGGTATTCGAACCCATGCGAAACTTTATAGTTGGGTTTTAGTCGGGGAAAAATCAGTGCAAAAGAGTGAAAATTAAAAAAATTAAATTTGGCAGGTGAAGGTCATACGACGGCATTACGAGTATGCAAGTGTAACGTAATAGCTATTGGTTCATGTTTTAAATTTTAGCCTTGCAGCAAACATGTCTCCAAAGCTCAGGCATTAACGTCAAAGAAAAAGTAAATCATAAGCTAAACGTTTTCGTTTCGATTCTCGGTGGTGGCGCATGAGTGATTTTTTAAAAACTTAATTAAAATAAATCATTACTATATATTGTGTCCAATAATATATATATATATATACATAATATATATATATATATATATATATATTAGTGATGGGACGATTCCATTTTTCCCGATTCCGATACAATTACGGATTCCGATTCTTTATAAATCTCTAATTATTTAACTATAAGATTGTTAATTTCCTCGATTTTCGTAATAACACATGTTAAATATGCAAATATTTTCCTAAACGTCAAAATACACTGGTTGAGGATGGTCTATCGATTTTAGCTTCAGTGGTTGGTTTAAAATCAATAAATAATTATTTTTAATCATTATTACACGAAATTGAGGATATTACTTTCAACAAAATTAAAAATGAAAGAAAAAAAAAAGACCATTAAAAGAATCGTTTTGGCATCAGAAAATAGGCATCAATTTTTCTGATTTCGATACCGATTCTGATACCCCTAAATCTTCTGATGCTTCCGATTCTCGATTAATCGTTCTAACACTAATATATATATATATATATATATATATATATATATATATATATATATATATATATATATATATACTTGTATGCAATATACTGAGTTCGTGTAATCCAGTAAATTTTCATATACCAATAAGTTTTAAGCCAAAAAGAGTTGACTTAAAGAGTAAGCTACAAAATTATCATATTTAATAATTGTGTATTAATATACTGTGAGAGCAAAATCAAGACTTCAAAAATTCCCTTAACAGAAAAAGCATGTGAGAAACATTTACCTTTGCGGTATTTAAGACCATTTTAGGTTTAATGTTTAATTGAATATGAGAATAAAGAAAAAGACTATTATATATAAATCCTTGTACAACATTTCGAGTAAGGGATTTTAATCTATTTATTATTATTTAATGTTTTAGAATTCATTGTCATTCTAATTAAATATGTTTTCATATCATTACTAAAAACAATTGCGAAGTGAAATAATCCAATGATGTTGTTAATTGCTGATAGTTAATGATGTTGGAAAAGAGGTCGATTTTTATTTCCTATAACAGCTAAAAGGAGATAATTCAGGCCGTTTGATGTTTTCGGTCTATTGATTACTAGAAAGCATCTATGATTTAGTAATTAATTGAATCAAACAGATCCAGAACGTGCTACGATAGCTTATTTAACATATTAAAGATGTAAACTATCTTAAAAATTGGTTTTTGCCCATGGGTTTAACCCAAATCCGTTATTGATCACTTATGCTGCTCATGTCTTCAAAGCCAGAGTTATAATTCGTGTGTTGTATTCTTGGGTATCTAAATAAAATAGTATATATCCTCTAATTATTATTCTGATAGCAAAACCACCCAATAGCTACAAATGTGTTTCACACCGATGAGAAGATGTCTACTCCTGCATTTATGAGTAAAAAAACTTTTAGAACAAGGAGTAAAGTAAGTAAATAAATAAACCAGCATGGATTCTGCAAACTTAAAATGTCAGAAGACAAAATCAATTAAATTAATTTCCAGTCCCCAAATTGCTGATTTAATTATAATAATAACTAGTTTATTGTTAAGTTGTTTTATTGATTTGAGGAGGGTATAACTTATTTCACCATGAATACTGCTACAACTGAATACAAAAAATGCTCACCGTTATGGAAAAAAATTCCATTCTTGGATGAGCTTTATACTTTATTTATATTTCTTGCCCGGTTTAGAATAATAGAAACTATATTCGCATGTTAGATTTGGATCCTTCATTTAGATTATAACAATTCTAGCTATTTAACTCTACATTAAAATTTAATCCTAACATCCGATGATCCTTATTGTTTAAGGCATGAAAGCAGAAATCTATTCCTGTGAAGACATCCCTGTATGGCATCTAGTCTTTTATTCCAAATTTCTTCTTTGGAATTCACTATGTAGAAGGCTTCCAATAAACATAGATTGCACCTTTTTGATTTCCCGGGGCTGTACTTCCTCCCCCTGTCTACTACAGACCATTTTAATTCAAAATCTTCATTATTTCCATTAAGTTACCTAACCCAATCACCTAATGCAGTTGTATTCCTCTTTTTGTTTTTATTTTTAATGCTGATTCTTGTACCCTCCCCCTTACTATCGTTTACGCCATCCCTATTGGTTTCTATCTCAGGTTCCTTTTTAAAGGATACTACGTGGTTTCTATATCTATCCTTAAACACGGTTCCCGTGGCTCCCAGATATATCTTCTTTTTCCGAGGCTAGACATTTCCCACCCACCAGACACTTCCCAGGTCTTCTGCAATTACATTTTCTGTTTAAGATACTTTCGTTTGATGTTAATTCGTTATTGTTCCTTATTTTGCTGAGTTTCTATTTATTATTTTGCTTAATTTATTATCCGGGGGGAAGTTTTGGTCTATTATTCTATAGAATTCCCTTGGTATATTATTTTTTATATGCTCGCTGAATGGTGGATTGAACCAAACCTGTCTCTTGCGTCTATTTCTCTTTTTAATGGTACCACCCTCATTCTTACCTGTTACGGCCATATTATAAATATAAATAAAAATAAAAAAAAATTCTTTTTATAAAAAAATTAATGATGGAAAATAAAGAAACAGTGAAATCTAATTTATGAACGAAAAAACTTTTTTTTGCTAAGAGTTTTCCGTGGAAACTTCTCATAACTCTGTTCTTAAATAAGTATACGAAAATTAGGTGATATATTAATATTTAAATGGGCTTTTCCGTAGCTACCGCAAAGGTAAATGTTTCTCACATGCTTTTTCCGTTAAGGGAATTTTTCCTTTTTTTCTTTCTTTTTCTTTCTCTTCAAAAATGCTCTATTGTCAAAAGTGTTTTTATTCATGAAGTCTGAAGAAATGCTGGTTTTTGAAAATTTTCAAACGATATAATGTTTGAAATTGTCGACTGGACATTGAAACAATTGTAACGTAAAATGAAATACATTTTTTGTTGCCATCAACACCTTTTTTGAAGTCTTGGTTTTGCTTACACACACACACACACACACACACACACACACACACACACACACACACACACACACACACACACACACACACACACACACACACACACACACACAAATATATATGTATATATGTATATATATATATATGTATATATATATATGAATACTTTTATTTCTATTTACTTTGCTTACTCTTTACAAAGATTTTTCCTGCTTTTTCGTTACTTAGATTCGTTATTGCGTGAAAAATTTCAAATATGTTCAACGTGACAACAGTTTGTTTACATTTGTAGTATTTAAACTTTCGGCTTTCTTATTACACAGTTTTTATGTAATTGGAATTTTGATTTACAATATTTATATTCTGAATTTATTATTAGGTATTCATTTATTCAAATATCTTTACACTTAATGTTTATTATTAATAAATATTAATTATAAGTGTAACGCACTTATGATACGTGAATCTTACAATTTCAATCTATTTATCTTGATTATTAGTTTAATCATGTGTAATTGTCATTAGATTCAGGTTAGTTCAAATACAGCAGTTCTATTAACATATATTATTGCTTATGTTTATTTTATATAGTTTTTACGTTTATAATATAGTATAGTAACAGGCTCCTTCAGTCATTGATAGACTATGGATACCCACGAAGGAATGCCTGCGCGTGAAATTTTTGTGGCAGAATGGGCGAAATCTCCAACCATACCTCTCCTGAGCCGACATTGTTAAATACCAGTGGCAAGTGAAGTGCATGTACAGGACGACTTGAAACAAATGCCGAGATAAGCGGAGAACACATACAACGGCTAAAATTCCCATCTGGTACTAACCAGGCTGAACGTTGCTTAACTTTGGTGATCTGACGAGAACCGGTGTGTCAACGCGATTATGTCGTATAACTCGTATAGTATAGTCTTATATGCAACGAATATGTACCGCTAGCATATGATTACCTGTTTCGCCGCCCCCACTGCTGGTATATGACAACCTGTTAAAACCCTCAAAATTAAAAAAAGCCCCCAAAATATTTATTTTCATTTAACTAATGTTTACACAATTCCCTTCAGATTAATGTTTACACAATTCCCCTTTTTTAAATTTTAATTTAATTTAACAATTTATTTTCAATAATTTGAATAATAATAAGTATGTAAACATTAATCTGAATGGAATTATGTAAATGTTAATATGAAACAAAAGAGACCAAATATTTTTTTCAAAACAAAAACGTATTATTCAAATTATAAAAAAGTTAAATTAAATTAATTGGCTACACAAACAAATATAATAATAAATTGAAATGAGAACATTTGGACACCTGAAAATGCTATGAAATAATAAAATCATTTTTGTTGTTGTTAAAGTCCGAATTTTCTTCAAATAACATAGATGTATAAAGGAGAGGATAATCCGACGTAGTTTTCTTTTCTTTTTCATCAAAATGTTATTATTAAGAGATCGAAGAGAAAAAAAAACGTCTTGTATTTTTGAAATCCTTGTATTTAATCACTCGGTTTGAGCGCAAAATTTAAGAAATGGAAAGTCACACATTTTTAAAAATATTTTTTTATAAATTTAAATGAGAACATTTGAAAACATGAAAAGGTTAAGAAATGATAAAATTATATGGATTTACTTTTTTATTGTTGTTATTTCCGAATTTTCACACAAAAAAGTCATGGTTGTATCAAGGTGAGGATAGTCCGATGTAATTTTCTTTTCTTTTTCTTTATAATGTTATTATTAAGAGGTTGAGCCTCTCGAAGAGAAAAAAACGTCTTGTATCCGTGCTTTTTGAAATCCGTGTGTATAATCCCTCGATTTTAGCGCGAAATGTATTAATAATAGTTTCATGTTTTTTTTTTAATAAATGTATTTATGAATTGAAAATAAGATATAAATTTATTTTTTGAGAGAGAACTATCGCAAGGCATCAAGTCGGTTGAAAGTTTACAAACATACTTTTCGCGCATTTTTTCGGCAAAGTTATCAATAAGGTAGTTTTTTTATGAGATTCCGTTTCAAGAAAGAGCACTCACAGCTGGCAACGCTAATAGATCGGGTAAGGAAAATGCGCAGCAAGATCACAATATTAGGAACGGAATCCCTAAGGTGGTATCTCTGTATAAAGTTCAAAAGTTCAAAGGTCCATTGATTTTGTTTTTTCTGAAGCTTTCGCAAAATACTGTAATATCTTCCCTTTGGCAAATAATTTTTCTTTTTCTACATCTTCGTCAACTTCACCAAGCTGACAATCATAATCGTCATCAAGCAGATCTGACGGTGTAAGAAAAGCGTATTTACTTGTAAGATTGTGAACTTCTTGAAATCTGCAAGATATTTCTTCAGTCAACCTGTCTATGACAGACAGCATTTCCCGTCTCAACTCAGTATCAAACCTCAGTACTGCATCAGTCAATCGTTCACCACCCATTCGTTTATTTTTGAGGATACGATGCTCCATGCTTATCCCCATTTCAGAGCAGATTTTTTTGACTCGTCTATTGCAGTGTCCACCATAATTTCTCTAATCTGAAGAAGACAATCTCTCAATGCTATCAGTCTGACAGAACTTTGTTGCAGATGTAGACCCTTTTCTTGAAGACACTTCTAGGCATCATTGATTTCTGATAGAATAGTTTTCCAACGGCTCAGAAATAAAAGAAACGGAAGTGACAATACCGAGTTGAGAATTAAAGATGCATCTGGTCTTGTGGTTGCAGTTTCTCCTTCTTCTATGAGCTGTTCCAGGGCAATGGCAATTTCCAATAATTTTTTTTACCACAAAATTTACAGCATCTGCTCGACTACCCCATCTAGTTTCCACAGTCCGCTTAACTGAATCAAGACGTCTCAGCGATGTGTAGATGCAGAAAAGAACGAGAATAACCGGTCCAGAATGCAAAAATATGTAATAGAGTGAACCACTACAGAAGCTGTATGTACACAATGCAGATTTAATGAATGATTAGTGCATGGCACAAATAGAGCCTTTCGGGTGATTTCGGAGATTCGTTTCTGCACACCGGATCGGTGGCCTGACATAATAGCAGCATTGTCAAATGCCTGGCCAATACAGTCACCAATCTGAATCCCATCATTCTCCATCACTCCCCTTCATTCTCTTCATTACGGTACCTTCTTTGAGAATTCACGCAAATATTCTGAAAAAAAAATCTACGTTTAAAAATAGCACGGCATTTCTCTGCATAAGCACCTTCTTGTGTTGTTTCGTACTAGTACAACAAAAGGTGAGATATCCCCAATAAAATCATTTTCTGAGATACCTAACAATATATATATATATATATATATATATATATATATATATATATATATATATATATATATATATATATATAGAGAGAGAGAGAGAGAGAGAGAGAGAGAGAGAGAGAGGAAACGATCAAAATATTGGCACAAGGAGGGGGAAAAAATGGGAGAAAAGATTCAAAGTTCCAAACTGGGAACTTTGAATCTTTTCTCCCATTTTTTCCCCTCGTTGTGCCAATATTTTAATCGTTTTTTTTAAACGTTAATAAACTTTATTTTAGTGTCCCCGTATTTTTGGCACATTCAATAGTTCCCCATTAGAACTCTTTACTTTCGACATAGTATTATTTTACGCTATCGATTTTCTCCTGATGAGATGATAACTGAAAGAGCTCTCGATAGACTTCCGCCCATTATATTTAAAACTGTATATATATATATATATATATATATATATATATATATATATATATATATATATATATATATATATATATATATAAGGGATCGGACAAAAGATACAAAACCCACCAGTAAATTAAAGCAAAAACATATAAAATCCCAAATGAATCCAAGACATTAAAAATCACTTTTTATATTTTTATTTTAATCTAATTAAATTTAGGAAAATTAGACACGGGGGAACTAATTTTGGCAAAGTATGAAAATTAAGCATCTACAGAATAAATGCAATTGAAGATAGAGTTTAAGAGCATTCTTAAAGACGATATAGTTTTAAATAGGATTCAAGTACCTCTCACAGAAATATACATATTTTTAAATATTTACGCTTGTTTAAAAGCAAGTAAGTCGATTTTTCTAAGTTAGGTATGCGTTCTAAATATATATATATATATATATATATATATATATATATATATATATATATATATATATATATAATATAATATAAAAAAGTAAAAAAATTAAAATCCTATTACCAAAATTAAATCATCATAATAAATTTCGGTTTAATCATAAATCCGTCAGTGATTATAAAATTTTGTTAATAGTTTGAAAAAAATTAATTACTCGATTGTTCGAAACTTGATGGAAATTCGGCAGTAAACTATCGAACAGAACGCCACTTAAACAGTATTTGAGGTGTAGCGCTTAGTTCCTATTTAAAATTATATCCCCTGATATGCCGATCATAAAATCTGTTTACAATCGATTTTTATTCCGTACTTGCTTAATGTTTCTACAATTCCAAAATTACGTAATTTTCCGTTTTATCATTTAATTATAAGTGATGTTTGAAAATATTTTTCTAGACAAAAATGTTCAGCATTTTTTGGAACATGTAAATAAACTGCTTTCTTTGAAAGGCTACCTAGATAATTTATGTAACTTTTTTTAAAACTTTGTTTTACAAATAAAATAAATTTACTTCATATTTTGATGTTATTATCATTTTAGTTTTAGTGATAATTTAAAACAATAAATATTTATCATTAGTGCCAATAATGAAAAATTAAATTAAAAATTTAAAACAATTGGTTTTGGAATCGTAAATTAGGGACACATTTTTCTGATTCCAATACTCAAAAAAGTTCCAATTTTTAGAAGCTTTTCGGTATAAAATTTAAGATTTTTTTCTTAACTTTTATTATTTTTTCGATTTTCGATTTTTACCCTCTTAAAATGCCGCCACTGACACGCGCCGCTCGTAAAATAGGGACACATTTTTCCGATTCCAATATCTTCAAAAGTTCCGATTTTTTAAAAAACATTACGGTATAAAATTGAAGATATTTTGTTAGCTTTTATCTATTTTTATTTACATTTTCTATGTTTACCCTCTCAAAATGCCACCCCCTGTCATGGGCCACTTATTAAATACGGGTACATTTTTCTGATTCTGATACCTCTAAAAGTTCCGATATTTTTACAACCTTTTCGGTAAAAAAATCCGATTTTTTTAGCTTATATTTATTTTTTCTATTTTTAACCTCTCAAAATGTCGCCCCCGATGTGTGCTGCTCATAAAATAGGGACACATTTTTCTGATTCCGATATCTCTAAAAGTCCCGATGTTTTAAAACCTTTTCGGTGTAAAATGTCAGATTTTTTGTTAGCTTTCATTTATTTTTATTTATTTATTTTTTAACCTCTAAAAATGCCGACCCCTGTTACATGCCACACGGCATTAAAAACAATACCCTCCCAAAATGCCGTCTCATGGCACGGTCCGCCCAGCATAAAAAACAATAATAATAATATTAACACCACACTAAACCAAACTAATATAGTATATGAATTTAAATGCTCCTTCGAAGAATGTCTCTGAACACACTCTAAAAGTTCATATAATGAATACATTGGCCACACCACGACAACATTCTCTCGACGATGAACTTAGCAGATAATAGCGCCATGAAAAGACACCTAACCTTTCACAACAAAAAACTACAATCATCTGAAATAAGAAATATTCTTACTAACAATACTAAAATTAGATATCTTAACAACTGCATATGACGACTTAAATTACTCGAAGCTATACTAATTAAAATACTTCAGCCCCTTATTAACTGAATCGCATTAAATATTGGGACAAATATACCAACCGTATTCAACAATTCATAATAAATAAATAAATAAAATAAATAAAATATACAAAAATAAAATAAGAAAATCAAAATTAAAAATAATTCATTACTATCCACCTTACACTCACCTATATAATCAATATAAAATAAATAAAATTAACTATAAATACACAAGTCTCCATAATACCACCACCACCACTACCACTCATGAAGATGATCAGAAGTACCAATCGAAAGCGCTAAATAATATGGCTGAACAACAACTACTCGGTGCAAATACTATACAATATATAGCACTTAAAAAATAATAAATAAAAAAATAAGAAAAAACTAGGGCCCCTTTCCCCAACAAACTCATCAGGAGTTAATCGTTGGTTATATGCAGAAAGGCAAAAAACGAATTACATTGCCAAGAAAGACCAAATACTCGGGAATATACGAGAGAAAAAAAAAAAACGAATGAGAATTCGTGTAAAATAATATATATATATATATATATATATATAACTACTTAATTGAATCACATAAATTAATATGGTAGTAGTTATAATATATATATATATATAAATATGTATATATATATATATATATATATATATATATATATATATATATATATATATACTAGCAAAAGTACCCGTCGGTGACTGGGTTCAAAAACAGCCTACAGAAAATGGACTCTGATTTATGAAAGTATGATAGGTTATGAAAAGGAAGGGTTGTAAAGAGATAGCTTCGAATTTGGGGGTATCAAAACCAAAGCAAAATATGATGAAAGTAAAAATAAAATAGATAAACCCCATAATTTATTATACCATACCTGTTCACACTGAAACACTTATCACAATATTCTGTGGATCTATATTAAAAAACCTTGTTAAACTTTGTGACATATTTCCATTCTATGGAGGTAAGACGCAAACGAACACCCCATAATTTTATTATACCATATTTCTTCAAACTGAAACATAATTATCAAAGTATACTTACGCAGATAGATTTGAAAAGTCTTTATTAAAGTTTGTGCCTATTTCCATTCTATGGAGGTCAGGCGCGAATGCAGACCCCACAATTTTATTATACCATCCCTATTTAAGTTAAAACATACTTATTTTAATGTACATCTATATCAAAAACACTTGTAAACGTTTTTTTTTTAATTTTAAAATTTTTTATTTCCATACTTTGTTGATCAGGCGTGAACGCAGACCCCACAATTTTAATGAACCACCGTTCTGCCAGATCAAACATACCCATTCCTGTGTCTCGATACATCTTCTATCATTATATGTAATCAGTTTTCTATAATAGTCAACCATATAGGAGCCTATTCGTGACCACACACACACACACACACACACAGAGCTTTATATATATATATATATATATATATATATATATATATATATATATGTATAAATAAGATGGAGGGGGTATGTGAACGATTAAAATATATCTCCGAACAAGTCCAATGATTTAATAAATTCTTTCTGTCGATAGAGAGTGGGCCCACGTGAAAAATCGAGACTGACTGCAACATTTTTACCCAAATAAGTCTGTTCGCATCGTCTCTACTGAAACATGCGACAACAGTTTTAAGAATGAAATCAAGATCCAGAAACGCATTTTATACTTTTAATAGAAATGATAACTTTTCCAAAGTGATCTATGAAAAAAAATAAGGGCTTTTGGTTCACTGAGGCACAGACTTTATTGCCTTCCTAAAATACATAAGGAAGGTACACCGCTTAGACCTATTTTGTCTATGGCGGAATTTCCCTAGCCCAGAGCATATTGATTATTATAGAACCAGTTCCTGCTCTATACACTAAATATGGCGTTACCGATTCATTCAGGTTGGTTTAATTTTTACATAAGTTGAAACTTGTTCTGCAGGTAACTTCATGCGTTCATTTAACGTTTCCAGCCTGTTTACCAATGTCCCGCTACACGAGATCATTGGTATTTGTGCCAACTAACTTTATAATGGTAATCTAACTCCCTTACCTTTCCCCAGGAATATATATATATATATATATATATATATATATATATATATATATATATTTCTTTTTTTACATGGGGGTCACAGCTTATCAAAGCCCAGAGGCCACTCGAGGAAATAGGTTAATAGGTATACATTAGTCATTGTGATTTAATGGTTAAATAGGTTAATAGGTATACATTAGTCATTGTGATTTAAGTGTAGTAAACATTAGTGGGAATTTTGTAACTTGGATTACTTAGGGGACGGTTCAATAAGAACTTGTTCACGTTGGACTTGAAGACAATCAGATTGTAGTCAGCTGGAAAGCAGGCAAACGGAATAGAGTTCCACAGGCGAGCAGTTCTAAGAAAGAAGCCCTGTTCATGGAATCTACGTTTAGGTGTAGGCACGGATAAAGAGTGTGGGTAATTGTTGATAGTGGTTCTGCCAGACGAGTATTTTTCGTGAAAGTCTGGCGAGGGGGAACCAGAAATCGATGTTAAGATGAGCACCTGCCATGAAAATAACGATAAAGTAGGGACAGGCTCGCAACGTCTCTTCTGTGAGAAAGGGGTTGCAGGGAAGAGAAAAGAGCATCGTCCGCCAAACCACGAAGTCTATTTTGAACTCTGTCAAGACAGGATAAGCTGCTTCTAGCAGCTCCTGCCCAGATGTGGCAACAGTACTCCATTGTTGGCCGTACCTGGCTTTTATATAGGTAGAGAAATGCATCAGGAGTGAGATATCTACTGAGCGGTAGAAGGATCCCACCATCTTTCCAGCGACTTTAGCAATTGATTTGATATATGTGGTGCATTTCAGATCGGGAGTAAAGAACCCAGAAGCTTGTCAAAACATGAAGCCTCCCCAAGACGAGAGCCATTCATTTCAATTGATGGCAACTGGGAAGCAGAGCGTTGATGATGTAAAGATAGAAGCTTAGTTTTAGATCCATTAAAAGTAACCAGCCACTTATTTCCCCATTGTACCACGTGTTCAATATCAGAGGATAGAGAGAGTCAGAGAGAACTTGGTCGTTTACGGTCTTCGAAGTGCTTCCATAGATGGTTGTGTCGTCAGCATAAATGTCTATGAATGGACTAAGGATGTGGTCTGGAAGATCATTGATGTAGATCAGGAAGAGAGTTGGGCCCAGGATGGACCCCTGAGGGACTCCAGCATTAATACTGAGAGCCTCTGATTTCTGCCCATCAACCACTACTCTTAGGAACCTATCAGAGAAAAATGATTTAATATTTGAGAAGACATTTCCAGCTATACCATGACTGGAGATCTTGTGAAGTAGGCCTTTATGCCATACCTTATCAAAGGCCTTTTATATGTCAAGAGCAATTGCCCTAGAGAGGAAGCCTCCATCGAGGGATTCGCCAATCCTATGATATATAACTGTAAGCACGTCTGCTGTAGATCTAGCAGAACAGAAACCATATTGCATGTCACTAAGAACGTTATTTTTGCTGAGATGGTTGACTTCTTCCTTGTTTAGCACAGATTCCAGCAGCTGACTCATGATGCATAGGAGACTTATTGGTCTGTATTGAGAGGGAGGTGAGCGATCACCTGAGTTCTTAAATACAGGGCATACTGATGAGATTTTCCAAGGTGTTGGGAAGCATTTCTCCTTAAGACAACACTTAAATAACTTAGTAAGTATGGGCGCTAGTTTCGGTTGAAGCCTTTTGAGCACTATGACTGGAATGCCGTCAGGACCAGTTGCTTTACTGGAATCCAGGTTTTTGATTAGCTTGGCAACATCGCGTACAGATATTTGTATGCCACTTAGCATGCTTTCTGATATGCAAGGGAATACTAGGGGTTGGTCGTAAAGGGTAGAATTAGCTGCAAATTGCTGATCTGTACTAAATCAGTAGAATTCAGCTTTGATAACGTTATGTACTGTCAGATCGACGGGGTTCAGATGGGAAGTCTCTGAGTCCTGCATTAGTGGATATTTTTGTGGGGTTCTATGAGTTGGTACTGTTTAGTAATATACTGAAGCCCTCAATATATTTTAGAGACGTCGATGACACTTTTGCAGCCTTTGCTTCCGAGAGTGAAGCAAAAATCTTTTTCGATAATCTCAATTCTCTCGACACAGCGTTACCATTTACTATGGAGAAAGAGAATGAAGGTTGCTTTCCTTTCCTGGATGTTTTGACTGAACATAGTAAGAATTCTTTTCGTAATACAGCTTATCGCAAACCGATCATCGTCGGTCTTTATATGGATTGGCGCTCATTTGTGCTTACCTCCAGAAAAATGGGGCTTATTCAAATACTAGTGTATAGAGCCCTTAGAAGTTTTTCTTCGAACAAACTTGAACACGGATAGAACACTGTTAAAAACATTTTCTTTGGTAATGGTTATCCAGAGAATGTCATTACTTATACTATTATTAATCAAGTAAAAAATACAATTAACCTACAGACCTGAGTCCCTCCAAGTGTTCTGTATATTTAAAACTGCCTTGAATTGAGGATGCTGGTCAGTGTTTAGGCATGCGAATTATTAAGTTTTTATCAAACTGTTTCCCGTCTGTTGTGTTACATTTAGTTTTTGGTGTAAAATCTGCCTCCCCCGGTCACAAAGAATAGTTTGCCTTACATCACGCAAATCAATGTTATTTATGAATTCAATTGCCAGTGCCCTGCCTGCTATGTGGGTCATTTGCAGACACGTATTAATCAACATATACCGGTATCTTATTTGCACATACATTATATATATATATATATATATATATATATATATATATATTATTTTACACAAAATCTCATTTGTTTTTTTTTCACTCGTGTATCCCCGAGAATTTGCTCTTTCGTGACAATTTTGTTCGTTTTTGGTATTTCTGCATTATGCCAAAGATTTACTTCTGTTGGCGAAAAGGCCCCCTAGGGTGTTTTTCGTTTATTATTCTTAAAGTGCTACATAAGTTTTGTACCGTTAAAAAGTTATATATATATATATATATATATATATATATATATATATATATATATATATATATATATATATATATATTCATCATCATACAGTACTTTCTCGCTGTATCACATTAGTACAGCCAGACAAGCAACAACCTCAAGCCAGCTTTGAATCTTGTCCACCTAGTCGACAGTTGGTGCTTCTAATCATTGCACTAACCGTTACGCTATTCGGCTGCTATTATGACGAGCATATGATTAACAATGTTCAAACATTGTCCAAACGCCTAAGCTTTATTTGTTTACTCAAAGAGCATTGCTATATATATATATATATATATATATATATATATATATATATATATATATATATATATATATATATATATAAAAGCAAATAGTTAATAAAACATGCTAAAAAACACTTTGAAAAAGAGTTAAAACATATTTAATCTGAAAAGGAAACACTTAATAAGTGGATAGTCCTTAATCCGCGGAGTTTCCAAGAAATACTTTCCTTCTCATCAGAGGGTAGGAAATTAGCAAAATGCGGGATCGGATTTTGCATACAAAAGTATTTGATGAAACTGCAAGTAAGTCAAAGATCTTACTTGATAACAAAAAGTGAAGCAGAGGGAATATGGTGAAGAAAAAGGTGATTTCACTTGAATGGATAATCTGATGAAAAGTAAAGTATCCAACGACGGTAAAAACCCAAAAATGTAAATCCAAGAAAGTGTAATTTTTTTTAAGTTTGACCTCTTAGCAGCACTTTTTCCCCCCGGATAAAAACTGATCCAAAAGTTTTGCACATGTGTGAATACACTATATAACAATGTCAAATCTGTAAATCAAAAATTCGTTGAGGATATCGGTGGAGGAGTATTCTCACAGACACATTCTTACTTGTATATATATATATATATATATATAAAATAAATTGGACGCTTTTCCTTTCACCTGGCTGTCCATTCACGTGAAATCACCTTTTTCATCACCATGTACCCTTTGCTTCACTTTTTGTTATCAAGTAAGATCTTTGACTTACTTGCAGTTTCATCAAATACTTTTGTATGCAAAATCCGATCCCGCATTTTGCTAATTCCTACCCTCTGATGAGAAGGAAAGTATTTCTTCGAAACTCCGTGGATTAAGGACTATCCACTTATTAAGTGTTTCCTTTTCAGATTAAATATGATTTTAACTCTTTTTCAAAGTGTTTTTTAACATGTTTTATTAACTATTTGCTCTTATATATATATATATATATATATATATATATATATATATATATATATCTGCTGCGATAAATTTAAAAAAACTTATTCTGACTCTCATCATTTTTGCACCTACATTTATGATCGTATACTATTATACTATGTTTTAATATTATCCTTTACCATCAGGTGAAATGTTTTCGTAATCTTAGTTCTTCCTCTATAGTAATTGTGATAATGGTTATCAAATGTCTATTTTTGTTTGACTATAAAAGTAGCTCTTTATTTGTACCATGGATGTACTAATTACTGCCTCATGATCTTTATTTACTAATGATTTTTGTTTTAATGCATTTACACTATTTGTCAGACATATTACTCACTTTTATATATTTTTTTACATGAAAGTCACCACTTATCAAGGCCCGGAGGCCACTCGAAGGCAAGGGTTAATGAGTGTATAGTAGTCAATGAGACAATTTCGTAGTAATCGTTAGTAATGGAAATTTGAAAAATTGGATTACTTAAGAGGACGGCTCATCAAGAATTTGTGCACGTTGGACTTGAAGACGACCAAATTGTAGTCAGCGGGAAAGCAGGCAAACGGAAGAGAGTTCCACAGGCGTGAATTTCTAAGAAAGAAGTTTTATTCATGGAATCTACGTTTAAGTTTAGGAACAGATAAAGAGTGCGGGAAATAATTGATATGTTTTCAGCTAGAAGAGTCTTTTTCGTGAAAATTTGGCGAGCGGGGCCATAGATTGGAGTTCAGACGAGCTCTTGCCATGAAAATAACGCTAAAGTAGAGATAGGCTCGCAACGTCTCTTCTGTGGGAAAGAGGTTGCAGGGAAGAGAAAAAAAGCATCTCCCACTAGGCTACTAAGTCTATTTTTAACTCTGTCAAAGCAGGATAAGGTCTTTCTAGAAGCTCCTGCCCAGATTCGGCAACAGTACTCCATCCATAGACGTACCTGGCTTTTATATAGGTAGAAAATTTCATCAGCATATAAAATAGAGCGATAGAAGGACCCCATCATTTTTCCAGCGACCTTGGCAACGGATTTGATGTACGTGTTCCATTTCAAATTAGGAGTAAAAATAAAGCCTAGAAGCTTGCCAAAACATGGAGCATCCCCAAGACGAGAGCCATCCATTTCAATTGATGTCAGATGAGGATCAGAGCGTTGATGATATAAAGATAGAAGCTTATCTTATGGTAATCCTGTATCCTTTTATTATATATATTTTTCATTTATTCATTGTGTTATAATACTATAGTACATTAATTGCTTAATTTACATTCTTATTTTTTATTTTCAACTCATCTATCTCATAATTTTCCAGTCAAATATATGAGATCAATGCATATTTTTTTCTTGTTTTTATAATTTTTATCCTATATATAGTCGTTTAATTTATTAATTATTCCTCTATTTTAATTTATTATGCTTGAATTTACTCTTGTGTAGGCAATCTCCTATAATCTCATTACGTTTATTTATAATATTACCCGTATAGTATCTTTACCGATTCGGTGATGAATAGTTTACATCTCCCCTTTTATTATTATTTCTTAGTTTTTATTAAGATGGTCCATTCCATATAAGATCCTTTATTTTTATCGTTTAACTTTCTTTATATAGGATGTTTGTGATATAGTATTTTCGTCTGTATCTAACCTACATGATTTCCTTATTGCTGCCATATGGTTGTTATATCTAAATTTAAATATCACACTGTTGACCCAATATATGCTGCAGATGGATCACCCACTTTAGCATTAAATTTAAAACAAAACTAATAGTTAGAGATTCACCTTTCAATGGGCATTCCTCTTTCTTTCTTCAATTACATTGTATCTATTTTTAAGTTACCCTGGTTCATATTATTCAGCTTTGATTTCCTTGAGCTTGGATTCAGTTGAAGATATAATTGTATTTTTTATATTTATTATAGTAGAGTAAGACTCTTTAATAGTATTTTCATCACGTAGTTTAGTTATAATTTTTAGGTATATCAGTTTTAAATGGAGGGTTAAACCAAAATGTCTTCTTTGTCCCAGTTTTTTTCCTCTTATTAGTATTCTTGTTACTAGCATTTTTGAGCTATCTAAATGAGAACTGTATATTATTTATTAATATGTAATTATTATTTTGTAAACTTTTGTGTTCTTTGACTGATTCAGGACTATATAAATAGCATTATAACAACGTCCTGATACAATTGAGAGAAAGTATGAACCCCAAGTCCCCAGAGATAAGATCATAGATCATATTCAGTGAATCGTTTACAATGGTTAGTGTTTCGACCTTAAACATCCCACAAATAATCAAATGTTCAAAAAAATAGATTTCATTTTTGAATTTTTGAGATGAGGATTATTTGGATTCTTCGGACTACTGTTTTCATCATGAGTGTCATATTTTCACAACGTTTCAGTGGATCAGCCTCAAACCTTTTTCGAGTGTATCTTATTAAACTCGGGAATCTTTCTATCAAATTAGAGAATCTGCACGATATTTTGAAGGGAATAATTTAATTTATTTCACGGGAGTAGCATTCTCCCGTTCTGTTAGCCATGACAGGGTAGAAGTCATAAGTAATTCGCAGTTGTATTTTGAGTGTTGCTCACAACTTTAAAACTGAATGTTATTATAAACTACGCCACAGATATTAGCGGAAAATTCTAGTACGAATTTTAAGAGCCTTAAACCTATATTGTTTCTAGATATACAATCTTACTACTTATCATCATATATCACTATTTATTACTACATATTATTACCACATAATATTATTACTGCATATATCATACTATCTACTTATTGCTATATATATAAGGGTGGGGCGATTAAATTGACGCCCTAGAGAAGACGACATTGTTCCATTTCTATTTGATGAAAACCGATTTTCTTTTTTTTTTTTTGTTGCAGACCATCTACGAGTTGGCCAGTTGTTGTGTACAAATCCGAAAAGCGATAGAAGCCTTCTATCATCTCACGAAATGGACACAATGTTCAACGAGCGAGATCAGAGATGCACCGCTGTACAACATGCTCTCTACCGATCCAAGTTATGAAAACAGGACTATTGCTAGCGTCCTCAAAATGCATTGCTGGATTGCCACGAATAACAGGAACATGCCCAGGGTGGTGAAAACAAAGTTTCCGTTCACAGTTATAGTCTTTGGTGCGGTTTCAAGTGAGGGCCACACCAGGTCATCTCACATTTTCAAAGTCGGCTTTGAAAGCCAACACCAAAGTGTACCTAGATGTGCTGAAGAGTGTGGTGATACCCTGGTGCAATCAGGTGGCATGACTGTCAGACCCTGGGTGTAGCAGCAAGACTCGACACCGGCCCACAAATCCAGGCTTGGCGCCAGAAGGTGTGCTACGACTTTGTACACTTCTTTCACTCGCCTTCTCTCTTCACCGACCTGAACCCGCTGGACTACTTTGCTTGAACATACGTTGATAACATCACTAACATGACCTCCTACAACATCAAAGCCAGCCTGATCGCCGCCATCCGCCGAGTATTCGCCGAGATCCCGCCGGTGCTTGTGAAGGCATGCTCACAGTTCCGAGGCAATGATTGAGGCTGAAGGCGGCTACTTAAGAATAGATGCCAGCTCTACTACATAATTGTTGTGGAGACGCCCACTAATTAGCATACGTGGGTGAACAAAATATAGATAAAGGTATCAAGTCAGTAAGACCGGGGAGCTGTGTTCGAACGCCGGATAGGCAAGGCGCATGTGCCGGTTGCTCCATGAAAGACTTTAACACGCGCTCTGCCGGACAATCTTCCAACTGCAGTACAACTGCACCTTTGTAAATATGTATTATCTTTTCGTCTTAATATATTTGTTTTACCTTTACTTTCTGCGTTCGTGTTGTTATTGATACAGACACAACAGTGGCGACGGGATTTCGAAAAAAGATTTACGCGTGAGAAAATACACTATCAAACTTAACAGTGGTACTCGGGAAATACTTACTCGTCAAGGAGTGAAAAAAAAATTCACTCGTGAATTCAATGTTTAAAACGCAGCAACTACGAAATTGTCGAACGCGATATTCAAGCGCTGGATACTTTCAAAACACCAAGATTTTTTTTGTGACTACTTGAAAAGGAAATTCCAAACCCGGAACACTTGAAAAAAAAAACAGCAAACACTTTATTCCAAAGTGCCTACGACGAAAAAAAAAACTTGAAAGTTACAGTAACCCTTTCTGCGAAGTGCATACACAAAAAAAAGTGTTTCGCTAGGATACCGTGAACTTAGTAGGTAGACTGTTTTGAAAGAAAAAGTGATTTTTTTTTCTCAGTGTACTAAGAAGGGATTTTTTTTCTTTCTTGTACATAATTAATAACGCAACAAAAGGAATCGGTTGATCGTAGTTATTAAAGAAAGGGAATTGTAAAAGTGACTGATTTCCTAATTTGAAAAACAAAATGGAAGATCTTATCAAGTTATTCGCGGAAATGCAAATGCGTCAACAAGAAAGAGACGAATTACAGAAAAAAGGACTACAAGAAAGAAACGAAAGACAGCAAGAAAGAGACGAAAGACAGAATGAACGGCTTTTTAAATGTATAGAGCAAATGCAACTTGGTCAAAAAAGATTTGTTGGAAAGATTAACGACTAATTCTGCACAGGAAAGCAATACGAGTTTTTCCAACGCAACAATTGTGAATAGCATAGATGTGTTCACGTACCTACCGGAAGAAGATAAAACTTTTGAGGCATACTTCAAGAGGTATGAAGATATTTTCGAAACGGATTGCGAAAGCTGGTCAAACGCAAAGAAAGTAAGTTTATTACTTCGAAAGCTTGGTACCAGTGAACATTGCAAATTTGTTGATTCCATATTGCCAAGGAGAACGAATCAGTTGGACTTTGCTGAGACCGTAAAACTTCTTAAGGAGTTATTCGGACCGAACATGTCTATTTTTCACAAGAGATGGTCGTGTATGAACCTTCAGAAAACGGAGGAGCAGGACTACCTGACATATGCGTCAGTAGTCAATAAACACTGCAACAATTTTAAATTATCGGAACTTACGGTGGACGATTTCAAATGTTTAATTTTTGCATAGGGGCTAGTTTCTACAAAAAATTCAGAGATCCGAAGACGCGTTCTCTCAAAATTAGAGACAGAACAAAGTCTGACACTGCAAAAGTTAGCACAAGATTGTTAAAGGGGAGTATCACTAAAAAAAGACTCCAGAGATATAGAAGAAGCAGGAGTGTCGTACATAAGGAAGATTAAAAAATCTGGCAGAAACGCAGGGCAAAGAAAGTGTGAGACTCGCCAAAATCCAAAAGATTACGCGAGTTATAAATACTCAAACTCTAATTACAGAAAACGAAATTACGATTCAAGTCAAAGGAACTATAGAAAATCGGGACCAAGTAATAATTGCGGAAGATTTGATGAAAAACATTGGGGAAAGGATTGTCCTTACAATAATATCAGATGCTTCAATTGCGACAAAGTCGGACATAAGAGTATTTGTTGCAGAACAAAATATAGAGTACACCAAATGAGAACAAACGACAAAGAGAAAGACAATTTACGAAAATATGTGTTGGTTAATATTTTCGGCAAATAAATAAAATTTCAACTTGATTCTGGAGCAGATTTGTCGGTATTTAAAAAAAAAAAAAAATAACCAGCTGCACCACAACGTCAGAAAATATTACAAATGAACTAAAGAACGAATTCCTAGAAATATTTACTACCGGACTGGGAAGATGTAATAAATTTAAAGCTTCGTTCGAGCTAAAAAAGGACGCAACACCAGTATTTAAGAAAAAACGGAACGAGCCGTTCACAGGATTAGACAAAATAGATAGCGAATTAGACAGACTTGAAAGCACGGGCATTTTATCGAAAATCGAAACTAACGTTTGGGCAGTGCCTACGATGTACGTAAAGAGGAAATCGGAACAAATTCGAGTCTGCGGAGACTTTTCAACCGGGTTAAATAATATACTACAAGATCACCATTACCCTTTACCAAGCCCGGAAGAGATTTTTGCCAAACTAAATGGTGGGAAAATTTTTTCAAAAGTAGATTTGTCCGACGCCTATTTGCAAATTCCGATAGAAGAAAAATGCTCAAAGATTTTATGCATTAACACACACAAAGGATTATTCAAGTATAACCGATTACCGTTCGGGATAAAAGTCGCGCCGGCGATATTCCAGCAAGCAATGGACACAATGCTGAACGGTGTAGATTGTGCTTGTGCATACCTGGATGACATAATCATAAAGAGCGCGTCCATAAGTGAACATAAGAGCATTTAAAACAAGTGTTCGCAAGAATAAACGAGTACGGATTCAAGGTGAAAGAAAACAAATGTGAGTTTTGTCTAGACGAAATCAAGTATTTAGGACAAATAATAAGTAAAGATGGTCGACGCCCTGATCCAAAAAGAGCGATAGCAATTAGGAACATGCCAGCACCACATACCGTGACGACTTTACAGAGCTTCTTAGGCCTCACGAACTACTACCAAGTATTTATCAAAGGCATGCACGACCTAAGAGCTCCGCTGAACGAATTACTAAAGAAAGAAACACCATGGATATGGACAAAAAAATGTCAAGACTGATTTGAGGAAATTAAAAAAAACGTTGACATCAGATTTATCCTTAACTTATTACGACCCAAAATTACAAATAATTGTTGCGAGTGACACGAGCTCGTATGGTATAGGAACATGTATACAGCATATCATGCCAGATGGAACGAAGAAACTAACAGCGCACGCTTCAAGGACCCTAATTCCGTCAGAGAAGGCTTTCTCCCAAATAGAAAAGGAAGCATTAAACATTATTTTCGCGGTGACGAAATTCCAGCGTTATCTGTACGGGAGACATTTTATACTGGAAACAGACCACAAGCCCCTAGTGATTATTTTCGGCTCGAAAAAGGGCTTACCAGTATATACGGCAAATCGGTTACTCCGTTAGGGTACGATCTTGCTAAATTCTGATTTTCAAATAAAACATCTACGTTCGGGAAAAATAGGTCATGCGGATGGATTGTCAAGGCTTATACCGAAAAGGGATGAAACCTTTGAAGAGTCAGTAATTGCAGCTATACGTTCCAATTATGAGGAAAAAACATGGTGGCAAATATAATAAGAAAATTACCAGTCACGCTTACCGATATAAAAAGGGAGGCTGAAAATGACAACGCCATCAAAGACATAAAGAAAAAATTAAGGGAAAATGACGGAAAAACGCAAAGTATATTTTCCTTATGCAATGAGGTATTATTATATAGTGAAAGAGTGGTTGTACCGAAAACCTTGCAGAAAAAATGTTACGTGATTTTCATACAGGACAACCGGGTATAAATAGGATGAAGACACTTATGAGGAGCCATGTTTACTGGCGTAATATGGATGTGGATATTGCATTAACAGTAAACAAATGTAAAGGTTGTGCGTTAGCCGCTAAGGCACCACCGATAGTTCATAAACCTTGGAAAAAAACTGACCATCCATGGTCACACATTCATCTAGACTTTGCTGGACCGATCGAGGGACAATACTACCTAATCATAGTAGATAGTTTTTCCAGATAGCCGGAAGTAAAGCGGGTCAAAAACCCAACGACAGATAACACAATAAGTTTTCTGCATGAAATATTTGCACGTTTTGGGGTACCAGACATTGTAGTCACAGTTACGGAACACAATTCACTTCAAGTGTTTTCACCGTTACATCTTAGATCAAATGGATTAGCGGAAAGGTTCGTAGATACGATAAAGCGTGCCCTTAGAAAATTGATTGGGACACCGACGGATAAAGCATTGCAACAGTTCCAGCAAATATACAGGATAACTGAGAACCCAAATACACCGTCGAAATTACCGCCAGCAGAATTAATGTTTGCGAGAAAAATAAAATCAGTATTTGATAAATTAATACCAAAGCAAGCAGTCGTATATAAAGCGACACACACATCACGTAAAAGGTTTAAACCTGGTGATCAGGTATATTTTAAATGTTTTAAAAACAATATTGGGAGTCGGGTACGGTAGATAAACGTATCGGCGACTTGGTCTACATGATAAAAGGTCCAAAAGGGATACTCAAAAGACACCAAAATCAATTGAGAAAACGTCATATGAAGGACAACGAACATAACAAACCTGAGGAACAGAAATATCCAATTGATATAGTATACGAAACGTTTAATATTGAACCACTACAGACCATGCCCGAACCGAGGGGATCGGGAAGGAAAAGAAAGGCTATAGACCCAATGATAATGAACCCCAAAAGGAAAAGATATTGAAATCTACACTTCAAATTTTGGGAGGGGGTGTTGTGGAGACGCCCACTAATTAGCATACGTGGGTGAACAAGATATAGATAAATGTATCAAGTCAGCAAGACCGGAGAGCTGTGTTCGAACGCCGGATAGGCAAGGCGCATGTGCCGGTTGCTCCATGAAAGACTTTAACACGCGCTCTGCCGGACAATCTTCCAACTGCAGTACAACTGCACCTTTGTAAATATGTATTTTATTTTCGTCTTAATATATTTGTTTTACCTTTACTTTCTGCGTTTGTGTTGTTATTGATACAGACACAACAATAATCAAATTACCTGAATTGAATTTTTTTCAATAAAAGTTTAAAAATAAAATAGTAGTATTGTTTTTTAGAGCGACAAATTTATCGTTCTACATTTTTATTTATGAATATATTATCTTTTATTCATAATTAATGGTTCATATATTGCGTTAAATTCTATACTAGATTCCCGAGTTCGACAGAAAGATATTCGAATTCAACAGTAACGCCTTAAGAATGTCGGAAGTTACATCGATCGAAACGTGAAAATAACACTCAAGATTAGAATATTAATCCGAATAATCTGAAGAAGAAAATTTTTTTGTGACGTTTGCTTCTCTTTATTCTTCTCATTTTATTTGTATCGTGTACAAATTTTGTTTTTGCTTTATCACTGTTTCAATCCGTCTTTCAAGCTGATCCAAACGCTCCCCCGTTTCTGTTTCCTTCATCCCTCGATCACACACGTCTATTTGTTATGATGTCTTCGATTTTTTTTTTGCTCGCTAACGGCTGGTCTTTTTTCTGCAAAGGTTACATGTCATTTCGACTTCCGTTGTTGCACGCTTTACTTCCTGTCCAGCTTTGCGCACGCGCGGACAAAGTCAATAATCTTACTTTATTGTCGGCTAAGAATTGACAAACAAAATGTGGACCAACTCAGCAGTGAAAGACACCCAACGAGAAGACATATATGGTAATAAACGAGACGTACACTAGTGGATCTACGTGTCTGATAACCACATTTAAATATTAGATCAAGGAACGGTAAACTTAGTAGGAATTATCTCTTTTCTATATAGATTATTGTAAAATGTCTTATCTATCTATTGTTACGCTTCTACCTGATTGCATGATCACGGAGATGCCAGTGTATCGCTTGTCGCCGTATCTTAGCACTGTCCTATAGCAAGTTATTTACATGTCCTGGTCGAATGGTCAGATTTATTGGGGCTCAAATAAGGCAGCACAACAAAGGTTGGTCTTGCCACGCCTCAACAATTAGATATGGAGCCACGAGGTTGTTTGCTCAGCAACCGACAAGGCTAATATGCTTGCCAGCCGGTTTGCCTCGAACTCCACACTGGACCCTACCAACCACCCGCTGCCTGACTTTCCTTTGCGGACAGACGCCACGCTAGGCGATCTAAAAATCACCCCTGCTCAGGTACACGCTATCATGAAAAACCTTGACACTTCAAAAGCATGTGGACCTGATCTCATCCCAGCTGTACTATTAAAATAGTGCTCAGCCGAAGTAGCTCCAGTTCTCTCCAAACTCTACAACAAATGCCTTAATGAATCATGCTTTCCGGGATGTTGGAAAACTGCTTCTGTGGTACCAATATTCAAGAATTCTGGCGAAAGAACTGACCTATCAAATTATCGCCCCATTAGCCTCCTCCCACTTTTCGCCAAAATATTTGAGACCATAATTAACCATGCTCTAGCCCGGCACCTTACAGATGCTAAACTTCTGACTGACAAACAATATGGATTTAGACATGCCCGTTCCACAGCAGACATCCTCACTGTAATCTCTGAACGTATATACCATTCACTGGACAAAGCGGGGGAGGGCAGAGCGGTAGCTCTAGATATATCTAAGGCTTTTGACAGGGTATGGCACAAGGGTCTCCCCAAGAAAATTAAATCATACGGTATCACTGGTAGAATATTTTACATAATGAAATCCTTCTTAGATAAGAGAAACATCCAGGTTGTCCTCGACGGTCGTACATCTAAACAGTGTGATATAAATGCGGGAGTGCCTCAGGGGTCTATCCTTGGACCTCTATTGTTCCTGATATTCATAAATGACCTCCCCGACAAAACTGCTTCTGAGATGGGTATATATGCTGATGACACTACAATCTATAACAGGCATGACAGGAAAACAAATGAACACATATCTAAAGAAATGGCAAAAACACTAGAGGATGACCTCCAATCTGTAGTGGAATGGGGACATAAATGTATGGTCATATTCAATGCTGACAAGACTAAACTTGTTTCCTTCAATAATTACAAGAAACCTTCTCTGCCACCAATAGAAATGGTCAGTGACTCCCTGTCTGAGAGTACATCTTTCAAACTGCTTGGCCTAACGTTCACAGAAAACATGAGTTGGAACAATTATATTGAACACATTGCCAGGGCCGCTGCGAAAAAGGTAGGCTCTCTCTCTACCGTGCCAGAAAACTACTGACACCTGAAAGTATCCTGTACCTGTATAAGGCCACCATTCGCCCATGTATGGAGTATTGTTGTCACATTTGGGCTGATGCATCTGCTACTAATCTCTCGCTCCTAGACAAGGTTAAAAAAAGAGTCGCCAATCTAATAGGCCCTGAACTGGCATCTAAGCTTCAGCATCTCTCCCATCGACGAAACGTTGCATCCCTCTGCCTGTTCTACAAGTATTTTAATGGTGAATGTTCTGACGAACTGCAGACACTTGTGCCCCCACGACGTAGACACCATCAACAAACCCGACAGGAAGCTACATCCCACCCCCACACAGTATAGATCTCTAGATGTAAAAGATCTTTCTACTCCAGTAGTTTCTTCCCCAGAACTGCTAGACTCTGGAATTCCATTCCAAGTTCCTGCTTCCCCAACTGTACTGACATGCAGAAGTTCAATTGCAACGTGAACCGACATCTTGCTGCCCAAATCCCAACATAGTGCCCCAGTAGTTGCTGCCCCTGATAGTAGCCCCCCCTACACCAAAGTGGCAATGAGCCTTGTTTGGGGTGAAAATGTAATTAAAAAAAAAACAACAAAAAAAAAAAACTACCGCTTCCACTGAGACCTGGTTATCTTCAATCAACACTTTCTCATGATACGTGATCGTTAACACGTGTGGGCGCGAAAAAGAAAAACACAAACTAAATCTGTTCTGGTTTTATTTACCGTATGACCCCCCCCCCCAAACAAAAACTGGCGTCAGCACGACTAGCACCGCATCAAATAGTCGAAAGGTCAAAGAGGATGGAGAGACCAAGGAGACAAAGCACTAATCAGGCTTTCACTCGATGAGTGCCAAGAGGACTGGCACATTGGGGGAGGCTTATTGCCGCTCAAATTCCAATGAAGACCAATGGTCACTACCAATGAGAAATAAATGGTAAACAGTGGTTGAGATAACGCAAATAAATATGCAAATGGTATCGAAAGAGGTGGAGAGTACTGGAACTCTGAGAAGACTTGCTATCACTCAGACTCTAGGGAACAACACAATCTGTTCTCAAAGAGAATTCTTTGATGGTTGCCTGTGTGAAACTTCCCATTTGTTAAGGAATTGTTTAATTACTTTCAACTCCGAATTAATTACAGCATTCATTTGACTTTCGTTCCGTTTTAATTTTTAATTTTTTATTGTGCTTCCCCAAAACGAAAGTAACCGAAAGTTTAAAATTCAACAGTCGTTCTTTTGACTGAATACTAAAAAAAAAAAAAAAATTTACAAAGTCCTTATTCCGCGGAGTTTCAAAAAATGCTATTCTTGTTATTCGTCTCATCAGAGGACATAAAGAAATCAGCAAATTATATTTGTAGCAATGCTAGAATTTGCTAGTTAACACATTAAGTGAAACCGCAATTTATTGTAGTTATAAATCGTCCCCCCCCAAAAAAGTACATCAGGTAAACACTACATCCCTTTGATTTCATTAATATATATATATATATATATATATATATATATATATATATATATATATATATATATATATATATAAAGCGAAATATTTATTTTTGTTATGAAAATGAAATTCTATAAACAAAAACTAAATAATTTAATTTGTAAACAAAAAAAGTCAATTCAGTATACATTTGTGCTAATTTTTGTGCATAAGTCCAACCCGTCGATCACATCTGAAATGTCGACTTTTATATGTTTTCGGGTATACCTCCACTTTTTAAGAACATCTTTCCAACCTCCCCATGTAAAGAACGGCTTTCTGAATAGACACCCCCATCCTTGTCAGCATACCCCAAAACCTATACAAGATGACATGTCAAATGTGAACGATGAGTTGGACCTAATGTAAAAATGTACTGAATGTAAAACGGGACGAAATGTAAATTTCCGTTCCATTTTTAAAACAACAGTAAAACAGAGCATTCTCCGCAAGTTTTACCAAAATCATTTTATTTTCAGCTATTCTGTACTTTCACCTAACAATGCTTTAAAACTTTAATTTAACGTGAAAACACTATTAAAAAAAAATAGCACGCTAATATAAATGCATACCATCTTCGGAACAGTAAATATAATGCGTTGGTTTTCGAGGCAAGGCTGTAAGCGTAGTATCTGTTCCAGTGCTGCACATTCATAAGACAAACACACACGCACACAAAGAAGCAGAAGTTTATTTACGAACGGAAACATGGAATCCTATCCGACACTTTTTTCGTGTATTTATCATTTATTATTATTTTTTGTATTAACTGCAATATTTGGTGTAAATAAATTCATATATCACCGTAAAAAATAATAAAACCTAAACATCTAAACAGACCTCCCACCAAAAAACAACAACATGGAGGTTTTTTGTTTCATTGCAAAATATATATATATAAAAACAAATCTCTCTCTCCCCCCCCTCTCTCTCTTTCTCTCTCTCTGTCGATACCATAGGGATCGAAAATGTAAATAAATTGAGTTCATGTTTAGAAAAAAAAAAGAAAAGAAACTCCTAGGATTGAATCTAATGTTCTAATATTACGAATTAATGTGACTAAAATGTCGCTGTATAGTTAAATAAGGTAATGGCTAATAGTGTAAATATAATGAATTTGTATGTGCCATCTGTTGGTGTAAACCTACGGTATTTTGGTTCAGAGGGGAAAAGGTGCGTCTCTTTTATGATATATATATATATATATATATATATATATATATATATATATAGGGAATTATTATTAATGTTGTTGTTGTTGTTATTATTATTATTATTATTATTATTATTATTATTTGTACTCGCTAGGAGTTCTCACATGGATCATCATCAGAGACTATTCACTGATAATAACCTGTGGTGTTCATTGGAGCCTGGGTGACAACAAGTCTTCACAGATTTCTAGTACTTTCCATCTCTTTTGATTCATGTTGCAAATGAATTTCCACCATCACATCAGCTGCTTACCATTGACTTCTCACAGACAACAACCATTGCTCTTCGCTGGAATTTAGGTGGCAACAAGCCTGTCTAAGGTTCCAGTCCTCTTCACACTCATCCAGTGAATGTCTGATTCGTGCTTTATCTCCTTAGTCTTTCGTTGACTCTTCACAGCTAGTTGCTGTGATGCTAATCGATGTCGGCATTACAATTGTTTTTGGAGGAAGTGTCGTTAGTTTATGATTTTGCGGTTTCAGTTTCCCTGGTTACATGTTTCGTTTCTCTATATTTTTTATTCTATTGCAGATTCCATATGACCAATTAACATTTGTAACCCACGTGGATTAGTTTCTGCATTCGAGGATTTACTTTAAGATTTCAGCTGTTTTCAGCGTTACCGTCTGTGATATAGTTTCAGTCTTTCTCTTGATTCCGATTTTTCATAGTCTTTCTTCTTCTTCTTCTTCTTCTTCTTCTTCTATTATTATTATTATTATTATTATTATTATTATTATTATTATTATTGGCGGCTCACAAGGAGCTTTCACAGAGACCATAAAGGATCTCTCCCTGAAAACAGCACGTGGTGTTCCCTGGAGGCTGAGTGACAACAAGATTCCCAGTTATTATTATTATTATTATTATTATTATTATTATTATTATTATTATTATTATTATTCGCTAGGAGCTTTCACAAAGGCCATCATCAAGGAAGTCTCTTTTAAAACAACATATGGTATTCCCTGGAGTCTATGTGACAACTAATCTCCCCAGATTTCCAATACTCACCACATTTTTCACCTTTGCAAATTAGTTTGCGTTATCGCAATAGCCGTTTACCAGTGATTTCTTGTTGGTAGCAATCATTGGTTTTCATCGGGATTTGGATGGCAATAAGTCTCCCCAAGGTCCCAGTCGTCTTTGCACTTATCCAGCGGTCTGGTTAGTGTCCTCCCTCCTCAGTCTTTCAATCCTCTTTAACTGTCTTCACTTATTTGGTGTGGCAGGTGGGTGGGGGCGGAAGACGAGGTCGCAGGGAAGTTTGGGATTCGGTTTCGATTCAAGCTGATAAACCCATATCATATATTTTTGAAATCGCAACTTTATAATATATAAAAATCGATAGAACATAAACTCTATAATGATATATACGAAATCTGCAAGAATTAAAATATCATATTTAAGCGTACTTTACGACCTGGCTACGCCGGGCGTCTCTGCTAGCTTGGATAAATACTTTTGCAGTTTTCACAAAATAGATACAATAATATCAGAGCGTCTCCATTTATGCTGAATATCTACAGAATGTCAACATCAATATATTACATATGAATCAGCCCCCCCCCGTGGAATTTCGACAGGTCCCGTTAGTTATTATTATTATTATTATTATTATTATTATTCTTATTATTATTATTATTATTACATAGTTTCGAGTCGAGACACCTTTGTCCTAAGCTGTCCATTCCTTCGCCACATCTAATAACAAGGCGAAGTCAATTACGTGACCTACCGCCTCTTCTTCAATATAAACGTTCTCTACGATTGGTATCGTACTGAGAATTGTAATTAAACTTTTAAAAAAGTTTGCTCATCTATTTTTCTTTTTAATATTACAATGCTTTTTTATGCTTTTTTTTTTGTTTGTTTTTCTTTAATTCAAATGGAAAACTATTTTCTATGGATTTTTAGGGTAATTATATTACACAGGCACAACATAAAACATACAACAAGGGAACTGTTGAACCTGATCGATTTTTTTTTCTTTTTCGCGAACACCAAGCAGAACTAATAAACGAGACGTACAAGATATTCTTCCTCTCTTTTCCGCTTTGCCCAAACTACGATACTTGTCTCCATAGATTGAACAGTCTTACGTGGTGTACACATGTTCTTACGTTTTGTCTCACACATAAACAGATACATGACTTAGGTAGACATCGCATCTCAAGACGAACGCGTTCAAATTCGTCATTAAAAATGAGATATCTCAATCAGATATCTACTTTATGAGCCACTAGCGTAACGGATAAAGATTTTAATTCGGGTTTGAGTGACAGTCTTCTAGAGATGAAGGTTCAATCCTCACTACAGGCGATGTTAATTTTATTTTATGTAAATATCCCACTTGATGTAAGGAGCTAAAAAAAAATTAGTGCTTCAATGTCAAAACCAACAATAAGTATTAGATTGGATAGCTTTTGACTGAGAAAGCAGCAATTCTTCCCTCTTTGTCAGAAACATCGTTCTTGGAATGTGAGGATTAAATGACAAAATGAAGGAAGCGAGAGTTACAAGAATTAAGAATAAAATTAAAATTACTGAAGAATTCTACCGAGTTATGGTAATATCCAAAATGAGAATAGTAGTCCGAATAATCCAGATAATAATACCTTATGTTGTTTTGTCTTTTAATTATTGTTTTTTTTTTCATCGAACTGGTAGACTTTGAAATCCCCTCACTGTTTCTTGCTCTCTTGGTTGTATTAACTTACAGAAATTTGAATGTAATGCGAACGGACATCTCGCTGATCAACTTCTTACTTAAAGTGTACTGTAGGAGTCCCTAATAGTACCCCCCATGTCCCAGTGGCAATATGTTTTGTATAGTGTGAATATGAGTTTAAAAAAAAAAGAAAAAGAAAGAAAAACAAAAACAAAAGATAACATATACGGCATGAACGCTAAGCAAGCGTAAAGACAGGTCGATAATTTGGTGGTTTACCTTTTGAGGATATACACTGAAATTTTTTCTGGAATGTCGGAAAGGCAGTTAATTAAACGAATATTGTTACACAGACATATATCAACACTTTATGGCATCATCACGATCACGATCATCATCATCACCATCACCATCATCATCATCATCATATGAATCCATAGATTCTATCGTTGGCATTATTTTCCCCTATATTTTTTTTTAACCAGAATTCTTTCAGCGGGTACTTACATGATGGACCACGAGAAGGTTGCGAACATCTTAAGAGAAAAAGATTATTTTTTGTGGAGCCAACTGGATTCGAACTTGAGACCCCCAGTTAGTTAGTCAGTGTCGTTAACCACTTGGTCATCGTCAATTCCCACTTTATGGCATTACAAACAACACCATATTCTATGTGCATATATGTCGTGTGCTTTGATCATGGGTGTATGAACTCACTGTATAACTGTTCGTGCTTCATTGTCAGTAGGATTGTATATATTCGTCTAACGTTTTCATTGTCTTTGAAAGAGAAACGCGTGTGTTACTGGGCATATACTTGTTATAATTATGTATGTACTAGCAGGACCCGTAGAAATTTCACAGAGGTCTCATTCATAGGTAATATATTGATGTTGGCATTCTGTAGATGTTCAGTGTAAATGGAGACGCTTTGATATTATTGTAGATTTTATGTTAAAACTGCAAAAGTATTTATCTAAGCTAGCACAAACTCCCGGCAAAGCCCGGTCGCAAAGTACGCTTAAATATGATATTTTAATTCTTGCAGATTTCGCATATATTATTATAGAGCTCATAGAGCTAATGTTTTATCGATTTTTATGTATTATAAAGTTGCGATTTAAAATAATATCCATATGACTTGGGTGCATTAGCTTGAATAGAAACCGAAAGAAAAACTTATGAAAGAAATATAACTTGAGTTCCTTCAGCCATAATCGAAACCGAAACCAAAACTTATGAAGAATCTTTGATAAAATTATTTATAAAAAAAAAAATAGATGACTTAAGTGCCATCAGCTATAATCGAAACCCAAACCAAAACTTATGAAGAATTCTTGGTAAAATTATTTATGACAAGAAATGAAAGTACATAACAATTAAACGACCCGGATGTAAACATGACACCGAAATAACACACACCCTATCGTATTAATATATAGATAATACAGACATTCACCGGATTTTAATCTAGATAATATGATGGCCATTCTGGCACGCGGCACCTGTTAATCAATAAACGTGAGGTACCATCCAGTTAGAAAATGATGTTGCTGTATGGGGAGTCACTTCTTCTAGAGTGTTGAAACAAATTCTTTCCGCTACGAATATAAAATATATGTGTGATACTATGTGATCCCTTTCGACAATCGCCGTTTTGTGTGCCGTGATCCTCTTCTCCCCCTTTTTTAATTTTCGTTCTGGTGTTATATCACGATAATATACTTCTCATAATTATTTATGTATAATATGCTTGCAGGGAGACCCGACGTTGCCCGGAAATGAATGAAGATCAACAAATGTTTCATGCTCCTATATCTTATTGTCATCGAAATCGGCAAAAACGCCAATTTTTTTCACCCTCCCCGCAGGAGACTTACTGTTTATTTTATACGCCAGGCTTTTCTGCTTGTGCGGCAATAAGACTTCTCAAATGCAATTGTGATGTTAGGCTGTATAAGGTGTTAACCTTAGTCAAAATCGCCTGTTTCTTATTTAATCAGATTTTTTTGATCATTGATTATCGATACTTATTAAAGACATTCCGATACAAAACCTATCTAAAAACACTGCCAGGCACATAAATATATATAAAAAAAATCAGCCCAGTCGTTTAGGAGTCTATAGGGAACGAACTCACACACAGAAAAAGTTCCTTTTATATAATAGGAGAGATACGCACAGTGTCATCATAGTGGTGTGTATACAGACATCAATGCGTGTCTTTAAATGTATAAATGAAGTAAATAACGTGTAACATTTTGCGTATCACGTATAAATATCGTGTGTGTTGAGGTGGATGTTTAACACATATACATAAACAGTTCAATAAAACATAGCGACTCGGTAAACGGACTACTAACCTCAGCAAATACGTTATGTGTGTGTAGCGCACAGGCAAAGGGACATACTTTTCGTCCATTGGTTTTATTTTGTTTATAGGCGATTGGTACTAACTTGAAGCTCTGTAATAAAGGTACTTCCAACTTCCAATATATCATGCAGTTAAATACACGACAATTTCTTGTGAAATTTAAGTATCTTTTATTTCACTTTTATATCCCTTAGTTCTCTTTGCTAGTTTTTGCGTCTTGGGCGGTAATGTCCAATGAACGAGAAATATATTTAATCAACAAATACGTTTTGATAAAGCTGATATTATTTTTGGATAGTGCAAAAATAGTTTTTGGACAGAAAAACGAATAACACACGGCAAATATGAGTTTATTAACATTTCTATGAAAATAGTTTCCATTGTATTTTAAGTATAGAACTGCCCCAAAAGGAGATAAATTAATAAATACTAATAAATACTCAGAAGGTAATATTATGCTACATAGTTCAATAAAAAAAAATCACATTGCAAGAGATAATCTTTAATTTACTGCTTCCGTCCAGCTCCTCTTGGCGGATTAATGCTCTTCTTTTTTTTTGCCTTGTTTATTTCGAATGTTCCGTTTTTATGCAACGTTTTTATGCAACGTTTTCATGCAACGTTTTGCTAACTTCTTTGTTCAGTGAAATACTGCTGCACGTCGAAATTACAATGAATTCCTTCCTCACACCATTACAACAATGATCATATATTGCTTTAATGATATTTAAAAACAAGGCTATATCCAAGGGAGCTCACTCTCATATTCTTGTCCAACGTTACCAGATTGGCATTTTTAAATGCAAATTTTGCGGATTTGGCCTTTTTTTTTTCGAAGCAGTTTGACCTTAAAAAAATTGGTCTATTCCAAACTACAACGTATGGACTAATTGAAGAATGAACAAGCAGAATATCGTATAGATAAACTCATTCACCATTTACTGTCGCATTTTTTTAGTGTCTAATCGTGAGATCCACCTCCCCAATAACAAACCAGAGTGCTTAAATTGCTAACACATTCCGTTAGAGATGTTTAGAAGTAAGATATTTACACACAATACATTTACGTCCCTTCGATTTAACGTTCCCAGACAACAAGAATTGAAACAAATACATTGAAGACATTGTCAAGGTTGCTGCAAAAAAAGGAGGGCTCCCTCTATCGTGCTCGAAAATTATTCACACCTGAGAATATTCTGTACTTCTACAAAGCGACCATTCACCCATTCATGGAGTATTGTTGCCACATCTGGGCTGGTACATCCCTCTTAGTCAGAGTTCAAAACGGAGTCTCCAATCCCACACTATCGACCAAGCTCTAACCCCTGTCCCATCGCCGCAGTATTGCATCCCTGTGGCTGTTTTACAAGTATTTAATGTAATGTCCTCCGCACTGATGCATCCTCGATGTATATACTCCCAACTAACTGGACAAGCACCAAAATCCCACCGCTTCACTGTTGTGGTCCTCAAATGTTGGAAAGCTTTCTACTCTAAGAGTTTCTTTTTCTCTCAGACAGCTAGACTTTAGAATTATCTCCCTGTTTTCCGTTTTTCTGTCTGTACTGACATGCAGAAGTTTAAATGCAATGTGAACAGACATCTCGCGGCTCAACTGTATACATAGGCCTCTGTAGATATCATCTCAAATAGTATATATATATATATATATATATATATATATATATATATATATATATATATATATATATAAACTTTAGATGGATTTCGGGCAATTGTTTTAAATCATGCCTCATACTAGACGTGGTAAAATATTTTTCTCTTCTAAAATAAAAAAAAAGTTTTTAAACTTTTTTTTATTTTATATTTTTTCTTGCCTGATGATATCCATAATGATCAAAACCGTTTATACATCCTAGCAAAAGATTACTATATTTACATAAAGAAAATGAAAAGAAATTATAAAAAAAAATTATATTAAAAAATTATATATATATAATGGTTAAAAGAAAGAATACAATAAACATAACCCAATATCACACACACACACACACACACACACACACACACACACACACACACACATGCATATATATATATATATATATATATATATATATATATATATATATATAAAGCTGAATGTCTGTGTGTGTATGTGTCTGTGTCTGGTCACGAATCCCCTATATGGTTGACTATTTTAAACAACTGATTACATAAAAAACGACCCTGGTGTCTAACTCTGTCCCGTGGGGAGGCATAGTAAATAGGTACATATAATGATAGAAGATGTATCGAGACACAGGAATGGATATATTTGATCTGGCAGAACAGTTCATTAAAATTGTGGGGTCTGCGTTCGCGCCTGGTCCACAAAGTATGGAAATAAAAAAAAAATTTAAATTAAAAAAAAAAAAAACGTTTACAAGTGTTTTTGATATAGATGTACATAAGAATACTTTGATAAGTATGTTTTAACTTAAATAGGGATGGTATAATAAAATTGTGCAGTCTCCGTTCGCGCCGGGCCTCCATAGAATGGAAATAGGCACAAACTTTAATAAAGATTTTTCATATCTATCTGCGTAAGTATATTTTGATAATTATGTTTCAGTTTGAAAAAATATGGTATAATAAAATTATGGGGTGTTCGTTCGCGCCTGACCTCCATAGAATGGAAATATGTCACAAAGTTTAACAAGGTTTTTTTTAATATAGATCCACAGAATATTGTGATAAGTGTTTCAGTGTGAACAGGTATGGTATAATAAATTATGGGGTTTATCTATTTTTTTTTTTTTACTTTCATCTTATTTTGCTTTGGTTTTGATACTCCCAAATTCGAAGCTATCTCATTACAACCCTTCCTTTTCATAACCTATCATACTTTCATAAATCAGAGTTCATTTTCTGTAGGCTGTTTTTGAACCCAGTCAACGACGGGTACTTTTACTAGTACACACACACACACACACACACACACACACACACACACACACACACACACACACATACACACACATACACACACACACACTTACACCTATATACATATACATATATATATATATATATATATATATATATATATATATATATATATATATATATATATATATATATATATATTAAAACAGCTCTCCAAGATGCATCTACAATTTCTCTGGAGGCGGGGTTATTCATGGAGTATTTATATTAAAATTAAAATTCTTACTTGTTTTATATCCATCATGTAAAGTTAGCTCAACTTTAATCCATACTTTTGGAGTAAGATAATAAAGTACAACGGTCACGGTACAATTACGAAGAATGGCCATTTTCTGATTCAATACTTAAAGAAATTGCCGAGGAATTTATCAAACTGGTCCAAAAATAACTGTATTTTATTTTCCAATAGATAAAAAACATATATTACATTTAGACCCAAAACGTTCAGTTAAAAATAACCGTTTTTGTCGAACAAAAAAACACTGTAAAGTTTTATATTTATTGAAAGTGTATTTAGTTACAAATCCACATGTGGCTTTCATTTTAAGTTGGCAATACATCCGTTTTTAAATAATTTTAAAATTATTTAAAAATAAAAATCGGATGCAATTTTTACAGAACTTTTTCGTGATAACACAGCAAACATTACGTCAAATTATTTTTTCTTATAAGATTCTGAGAAATGTATTTTGGATCAGAAAGTTGAAAATTTAAATATATTTTTCTTTAGTTTTTAAACACATAATTTTGCCATGTAATTTTTTAGTCTGTTCTCTTAATATTTTTTGATAAGTTTCATCAATTTATTTTTGCAATATCTTTAGTTCTCGACATGGGAGGAGGGGTTCAATAAACTTAACAAAATTTTGGACTCGATCGTGACTCTACGATATGAGATTTTAACTTCATCTTTTTTTTTTTAATGAAAATCCGTTAAAACGTTTTATTTGTGTATGCAAGTGTGTATAAAAAGAATATTACAAGTTTAATGCCAGGAAATTTTCTGTAATAATTATTTATTGTTTTTAAAAATTATTCATCGTTCGATTTTAATTGGCCTATTTATTACTTAAATACATAATTCAGTTTACACAGCATTTAATTGTCTACTGCGTCAAACATAACTACTTTTCAATACATAATTCTTGATTTTTAATTATTAAATAAAATTCAATTTCAGTATAAATCGAATAGTGTTTCTTAATCTTAAATGAATTTTAGTCTTTAAAATCCATGAAACCACAAGATGTTTATTGACTTTAAACGCAGAAACAACACACAACTTTTTCTTTTGAATTAATTCTTGTTTTTCTTGTATTGAATCTTGAATAAGTTAAATTTCAATATAAATCGTGTTCTCTATTTTTCTCTTTTGTGTTGCGCTTTTTAAAAGGTTTTCTAATTCATTCTATATAAAGCTCTTATTCATTATCGACAGTCTGCTCGACATATATTTACTTACTTTTACCTCAGGTATGACGTCACTTTTCAGTGACTAGGCCTGTTTTACGGTAGCCGTGACTCTACTCACATACTAAGAATGGAAATAAACATATAAAATATATCTCTTTATAACATACTAGCATGGGTGCCAGGCCTTGCCCGGATATTTGGAGGTGTATGTTGAGCAAAAAAAAAAAAAAAAAACAACAACAAAAAAAAAAGCGGTCGATTTTAAAAACTTTGACGTCTATTATAACCCCTTGATATTTATTGTTTTGGGCTCAAATCAAGTTATTAAGTTAGATCCATGTCCAAGGAACCTATATAAAAAAATCTCAAGTGTGTAGACCCAAAATTGTCGGAGGAGTTTGGTAGAGTTCTCAAAGGTCAAATCGTTGAAGCTTGACCTCTTAATCGCCAAATTTCTGGTCAAAAACCAATCAGATCGATTTTCCCAAATCGCAGTACCCTGTATATCAAATTTCGAGTCTGGAGACTAAAAATTGACAGAGTTATTGCGTAGAGAAATTTACACAGATACACACACAGACACACAGACAGACACTTTCACTTTTATAGATATATAGATTATGTGAACACATTAATTATTATTATTATTATTATTATTATTATTATTAATAATAATAATAATAATAATAATAATAATGATATATATATATATATATATATATATTACCTTGGTAAACTTATTGTAATTTATATATATATACACACACACACACACACACACACACACACACACATATATATATATATATATATATATATATATATATATATATATATATGGCGTAACTGACTCGTGCATACGTGCATATGTCTTTTGCTGACAGATGCGAAATTTGAAAAAGAAATATGCTGAAGTCTAATTTTTTAGGCAAATTTTAAGAAATAGAATAAAAATATGTAAAATAAAGTCGAAACCAAAAAATATAAATTCGTACTTTTCGTATGAAATTCTCGATGCGAATAAAAAAAAAAAAAATAAAAAACTCATTTGCGACTTGACAACCCAAGAGATTTTGTATTACACGAAAACAGGAATTCTGACATTGAAATTCAAACATTTTTTTTTTTAAATTAAAAACATTTTATCTTCTAAAAATACGAATGAAACAAACTGTAAACGACAAGTCCATTATTTTCGGGTCCCTTATTTTTCTTGATTCTTTCAAGTTTTCCATTTGTAAATCCCCATTTTTTTTCCTTCTGCGATTTTTAAAGTTTACTTATATTTCCTCTCATTATTACTGACCCCCGTTTTTATAAAGAACCGCACAAATTGAATTAAAAAATGAGCATTAAGAAATTAATAAGGAGTTGAATAAGAAAATAAAAATCAGCCATATTTAAAAAACGTACCGTTATTTTCTCACATTGCCCTTTTCTGGCTCTTCACACAGGAAAGATACTAATTATACCGTTTTATTAATTCCATACTTTTCAAATACTTCTTGTCTAGATTGTGGAGTTTAAACTGAGGCGTTAGGTAAGCACGTATTATATTCGTTTATCTGTTTCTCTTACTAAAACTCGGTGGATTTTGCTTCCTTTCTTATTATGCTATTTGTCGCCATAATAATTGATGACATCACAAACATGAGTAAACCAAACGAACTCTTCTATTGGTCGACATTGATTGGGCAAAGCAGGATATCAAATATTATTTTATTTTCTTTGGAATCCTTTGAGATGAGACTTCATAATTTGTGTATTGATTTTTATGCGAACTGTTATCCTCATCTTCGTAGTTGTTGTTTCACCATGTTCCGGCCAACCCATACTCTGGCCTTCTTCAGGTGGTTCACCGTAACGGGACAGGAATGTTGGGTCTCGTAACTGTATCTCTAGTAATTACTGCCTTCAATAGTTGTTGTCTAACCACGTTTTGGCCAACTAAACATTTGGCCTGTCGGGCAAGATTGAAATCGTTAGCTTCAGACAATGTTCACTTCGAATCGTAGAGACGCAACGACTTTATCCACTGTTTCGGGGCCCGTGGCGCAGTGGATACACGCATTGAATCTAACCACTTTTTCTTACCAAATGTGTATTGTAAAACAAACTGCCAAAATTCCATATCATAGAAAATGTCTATATGTGCGTGAACGACAAATACGGATGTCAAAGTTACACAATGAACCGGTACACGTATAGCACTGGCCAACACATTTTTTAGTGCGCAAGGTTTCTAAGCCTATTTAAACTAATTGGGGGTGGGGGATGTTGATTTCGAAAATCATATTAATTTTTCTCAACAGGTCAAGTTATTGAAATATTTGCTATTTTATACCATTTTTACCTGAAAATTAGATGTTCTGCCTTTCTGTTTTGAACCCATTATCTTCATTTAAATTATTCTTAACTAAAAAGTTACTTTCTTCCTAATTTACTCTCCTGGTTGGTCTTTACTTTCTTATTTGCAACTTCTGGCGACACAACACACCTCTTCTTTCTTTATCCAGTCCCATCCCCGGCATCAACAATATGTTTTACTCATTTCTTCTTCTGAACAATGTATCTGTTTATTTTGTTATGCAACTTGACATTTCATGTTTCATTTCTTTACGAATTTATTCAATTTTTTAATTTTTTTAACTTTTTCATTTTCCTGCCCTCGTTTGTTATTTTTTTTTTTTTACTTTCTCATGTCCGTCATTTTTTCTCTTTCAGTTTTTACTTTTTCTCTTTAAATAAATATATCTGTAAGTTATGTACTAGTCTTCAGAGTCGTTATGTTTGGTCCCTCGACAAAAGGAGGATTGACCTGTAAATTCACATTTGTCTGTTCGTCCGTTCGTCTGTCCGCACATTTCTCAATAACTATGCCTTGGAATTTTTTCAAATTTTGCACAAGCATTAAACATAATATGAGTAAAAAAAGTAACGGATTTTCCGAGAAAACTCCGGTTGTCCTTCCCCTAGGGGTTCCTTTCGAGTTAAAATGGCTAAAATGAACACTTTTGTGCTTATTAAAAAATTGATGCCTTGGATTTTTTATAAAACTTTCTGAAAAGTTGTAACTAACTGATTTCTATATAATTTTGTTTGTCTAAACTTCACGATAACTTTTGAGTGTGCCCCAGGGGCTCTTTTAGGGCTTTTAAAAACACTCCATTTTTGGGACTGTTTTATCATATTTGTTCAAAATTTTCTGTGTATGTCTATTTAGCAGTTTTTCCTGGTGCTGAACTCAAAATTAAATATGTTAAGGCCTTGAGGACTCTTGAGGACTTTTGAGGCTAAATGGGGGAGGGGCAAATGATGGACTTAGTCATTTCTTTTTTTTGCATGGTGCAGAACTCAAATTTACATATGTTAAAGCCTAAAACTGCACCGTTTGTTCATTTTCACCATGGGTTTGATGCACACTGGGGACCTTTGGGGCTAAATGTGAGAGGTGAGGGAGTACAAATGCTAAACTTAGTCATTTTTTTATGCCTCGTTAACTGTGCACCCACGGGAGACCATGCATGCTTCACTTGCGTAGGTGCGTACGACAACAGTGTATTAGGCGTGTTTTTATATACATACTAGCTTCATAATTACAATTGTAGGTTGTTATTGTGATGTATGTTTTTGCCGATTCCTTGGTCAAAGTATAATCAGATTATAATAAAAAAAAAATGTAAAATGTATGTCGGGGGCGAATAGTGTAGTATACGTTCTTTTGTCATGCTCTCATCCTCCCAGGCATGACGTACTCCATTTTAAGAGGTTAGTGTAACATCTATTCCGTGGTCATGATGCCACTCCCCAAGGCATCAGCTTCTCCTTTAGAGGGTAGTGTAGTATGTACAAGATTTTTCAGAGACAGTGTGCTTATGCCTTGTGGGCGTTTAAGACGGACCGATTTCTGTTTCTGATCTTTGAAAAAGGGAGAGGGGAAGCACCGGTTGTTTGTTTTTATTTTCTCAGATTGTCTCAGGACAATTATTTTATTTTTATTATTTGATTATCGTGACAGTTGAATTAGGATTTTGACTTTTTGTCAGAGTAATAATGTCATACTGGATTTGGGTTTCCCCATCGAGCATTTATTTACGTAAGTGAAACTCATATACGATTTGATATCGCGTTCGTTAGCAGACGAGATTAAGGACAACGACAACGACGACGACGAAAATGGTTTCCTGGCAAGAATACGATTGAGAATTAAGTTATTGAAAACAGAGACTTTTGGTGGACGTTGAGGAATATCGTTTGAACAGAGAGAATAGTCGAAATACAAAGTTTAGATAACAAATATTCATTTTTCAAACTATGAAAAGATACGCAGATTAATTTTGACGTTGTGATTTAAGACTCTCAGAGGGACACATACACATATGTATGCACACACACACACACACACACACACACACACACACACACACACACACATTTCTATTAACTGTTATAGGTAAAACATCGAGAGTGTTCAGTTACTTGTGCGAGAGCATATTTATTTTTTTAATAGACACTATGCATTTTTATGATCATCCATTGGTAACTTCGGTTTCAGGTAAATATTAAAAGCTCAACTTGCAGGGTTAAAGATACCAAATGTGATGACCCGGTCACATTTGGTGTATTAGACCTTACTTGTTGCGTTTCCAGTGTTTCCGTCACACCGAAGATACCGAGGAATGATCATAAATATAGATAGTGTCCATTAAAAAATCTATTCATTTATCTATCTATCTATCTATCTATCTATCTATCTATCTATCTGAGACAATGCAAAAACCGTTTCAATAAAGACGGAAAATTTAGTAAAAAAAACACCCCCCCCAAAAAAAACAAACAAAACAAAACAAAAAACCCCTGACAAGATTGAGCATTTTATTAACGACTAGCAGGGAGACACGGCATTGCTCGGTATTTAATGATGATCAACGAATGTTTCACACTTCCATATTTTTATTGTCATCGAAATCTATTAAATCACCCATTTTTCAATCAAATCGATTGATTGGCTGCTGAAGTTGAGGGTTCATCACGGTGCACAAAGTAGAAACTTCACAAGCTTCCCCCTACCTCCGCAGTGACTTAGTCCACAGTACATTGTAGTTTACATTGCACTGTAGAGAACCTATTGGGGATTTTATAGTATTTTTTATATATAATAGCTTGAATGAAAGTTAAAAAAGAAAAACGTCAAGTATCATGGTGCAGTTGTGCTCTAAACAGAAAAATTCATTTCGAACGCGCTCCTGTCATATCAAAGAACCTACTGTTGATTTTATATGTCGGTCCTTTCGACTTGTGGTGGTAATAAAATTTCTCAAATACACTGGTAATGTTAGGTTATGTAATATGTTATCTTTGGTTAAAATCGCCTGTTCCTTCTTTCATTGGATTATTTCGATACTTATCGAAGACATTCCGATACAAAACCTATCTAGGAACACTGCCAGGCGAATAAAGTACCTTCGTGCGAAATTTCATAAAAGTCGACCCAGCCGTTTTCGAGTCCATAGGGAACAAACTCACAGACGCATATACACACACAGTTCCTTTTATATAATAGATAGATAGATAGATAGATAGATAAGATATTCAATAGGTGACACCTTTAGGGTCATTCTGTACTTTGATATCAATGCTGCTAAGAAGTATATGTGGTGATATTCTCGGGTCTTCATTGAATCTTGTAAGAACCTTCCAGTGTACTCATCGCAAGGGTACTCTAATCTGAGCATTTTAGAACTTGTTTAAACTGTCTTTAGGCACAGTTGAACGCCCCATTTCTAGTTGCCTTGTTTTGAACGGATGTCTGATTTATTTTTTAGGGGAACAACAGATGATTCGCTGAGACAAAATCTTTCAGAGAGATTTTTGAATGAAATTTGAAACTCGGATATTTACTCTGCAATATGTTGTTTTTGATCATTTGATCAAAAGAATAAAATAATATGGTGGGTCTTCGTTCGCAGAGGATGACTTTATTTTACTTTTTATGACTGAAAAATGCGAAACATTAAAAAATAAAATAGGTAATTTTATAGAGTCCATCCCGTCAATAGTCGCATTTTTTTTTTTAGGGTTAAGGTTAGAAATCAATCTCGGAGCCCTTAAAAACCCCATGAAAGAGGGACCAAAACACCTGATTAAAGAGGTTAGTGAATTTGTAAACGTTTTGAAATATAGGCATGTTAATATAATTAATATAGAATTTAGGGCTCGGAACAAGATTGTTTCTTGGAAATTCCACATGTGTCTCGAAGGGATGAAAAAATTGAATATTATAAAATGTAAAAAATTAAATAAATGTAATATGGTGCCCCCTAAAAATAAACAACAACAATATTTCCTACAAAGAACAAAATTTTTGACAGATCCTTCAGCCTTCTTCAGTGTAATAAGGAAATGCAACTTTGTCTGTGTGTGAGTTCGTTCCTTATAAATTCCGAAACGGCAGAACAGATTTTCTTTAAAATTTACAGAACTTTAGTGTATACGTCTGCGAGTGATCTTAGTTAAGTTTTGGCTTGGAATACCTCCGATGATTACCGATAATCGATAATTGAAACCGTTTTTTTTAATTTATCTATCACTGGTAAAGCCATTTTTTCCATGTTGCTTAGTAATAATGGTAGAACAACGGGCTGTGAAAATTCTACTGTGGGTAAGCTGATAGCGTGTTTTTTCTTATTTATTTTATTTTTTATTTTTTTGCCTGGCGTGGTTTGTAGTTTCAAACTTTGCACGTAAATTTCTTAATTTTTTTTCATTAACTGCAAAGAATTTTATAAAACTTGAAAATTTACATGTTTTTTGTTTTCTTTTTTTTTGTGCATGGCGTAATCTGTAGGTTCAAACCCCGAACGTAAATTTCTTATTTTTTTTTTCGTTAACTGGAAAGAATTTTATATAAAATAATTTTATAAAAGAAGGTCCTCTAGAGTGCAATGTAGAATAACATATATTTTAGACTACGTTACTGCATGAAGGCATGTGAAGCTTCCTCCCGGGCGATTTCACGGATTTCGATGACAATAAAAATATAAGAGTGTGAAATATTTGTTGGTCATCATTCAGTGCCGGGCAAAGTCGTGTCATCCTGCTAGTATATATATATATATATTTTGGTGTATTGATATTCATATTAAAAATCTTTTTGTTTCTATTTATTTAAAAAGAAAATACAACTTTGTTATATATATGGCTCGTGGAATTGCATTAGTCGGCAAAAGATTTAGCTAATCTGCATATTCTTTTAAACATTCATTTTAATTAATTCCCTATGTGTTTTTTTTTTATCTTTTTTATTTTTCATCTTTATATATATATATATATATATATATATATATATATATATATATATATATATATATATATATATATATATATAAAGAAAACTTTGTGTGTGTGCACGCGGTAGGGGTGAGTTCGTTTCCTATGGACTCCGACACGGCTGGGTCTTTTTATGAAATTTACACAAAAGTGCTTTATGTATCTAGCAGTGTTCTTAGGGTTTGTATCAGGATGTCTTCATAAGTATAATCGATAATTGAAATAATCGGATAAAAGACGGAACAGGCGATTTTGACCAAAGTTTACATCTTACACAGCCTTACATCACAAGTGCACTTGAGAAGTTTTAAAAACACAAGCAGAAAAGCTCGACATATAAAATCAAGAGTAGGTTCTTTGATATGACAAAGGCGCGCTCGAAATAGATATTTCTGTTTAAAGCATAATGAAATCATGATACTTGACTTTTTCATTTAAAACTTAAATTCAGGCCATTATTACCGCAAAAACAGAAAGGCCAGACATATAAAATCAACAGTAGGTTCTTTAATATGACTGGAGTGGGTTTGAAATAAATGTTTCGGCGCTTCTACACTATTGGGACGAAATTTCGGAAATCGTAAAACTGAATTTCACACAAAACAATGGTATCTACGGATTCCTCGTATTTTTAAGATGATTATATCCAAAAAAATATATCAGTTAATGTTCAAGTTATTTCGACTGCATAATTTGGAAGCTAATATTGTAACTGATTAGAATTGACAAAAAATCAGTTGAAACCATTTTTTTAATATGAAGGTTTCATTTATCGACAACAAAATTTCGTCCCTATAGTGTAGAAGCGCCAATGTTTCTGTTTATGGCACAATGAAATCATGATACTTGATATTTCATTTTTAACTTTCTTTCAAGCCATTATATATAAAAAATAATTTTATAAAATCAACAGTGGGTTCTCTACAGTGCAATGTAGGCTACAATGTATTGTGGACTAAGTCACCGTGGGGAGGCATGTGAAACATCCTCATGGTGCACCGCGATGGGTCCCCGAATAAAGCAGACAATCAATTGATTTGATTTAAAAATGGGTGATTTCGATGACAATAAAAATATGGGAGTGTGAAACATTCGTTGATTCTCATTCGATCACTGGCAACGTCAGGTCTCCCTGCTCCCTGTTAATGTATGTCTAACCCCCCCCCATCAAAAAAATAAACAAAAAACAGGCTACTACTCGAATATTCCTTTGTAAAATTAAGTTGTAAATTATACTCTTTTGGAGATTAAAGGTTCAATCCTCAGTGTGGGTGACACAAAAACATACAATTGTTAATTACTTGACTTCTAATCAATCGTGGCTGAGAGAACGAGAACATGTTACTATCGCGGACTCAGTAAAAGTTCCATTTGAAATTCCGTGCAGATTCCTGTGTTCTACAGAAAGATTCCGCAGTTCTACAAGATAGAGACGGTCGAAGCTTACATTGATTGAAACGTTTTGTGAATAACACTCAAGACGAGAATAATAGTTCGAATAATCCAAATAATACGAATTATCAATCTTCATCTTAAAAATTCAAAAACGTTAGTTGTTTTATTGTACAATAAATCTTTTTTGCTGGGGAAGAAGTTGAAGAATAGAGACAAGTACATCACTCACCAAATTTTGAAGTCAGTTTTGAACTCTATCAAGGCAAGATAGGGTGCGTCGAGCAGCTCCTGCCCAGATGTAGTACTGTTACTCCATCCCCGGACGTACTTGGCTCTTATACAGGTAGAGGATTACATCGGCAGTTAGATACCTACTTGAATAGTAGAATGATCTAACTATTTTAATGGCGATTTTGGCAATGGATTAAAGTAATGTTATATTATTAGTCTATTGGGAAACACTGGAAAGTAAAATCGTCGATTATTATGATGGATTATATTGATTGTAATTTTTTAGACAGAAAGACCTTATCGACGCGAAAAGTTAAGTTGAAAAATTTACATCTAATATTTAAATTAACTTGATCATAATAGATGGGAGGAAGCTGACGATCATAATAAACAAAGATACGTGACAAGTTGCGGTTTGGGAAGATGATGTCATGGAAAAGATAGATTTTGAGAGACTTTTTTTTAAAATTCTAGTTACAAGAAGGAGAGTTAAGTACTCAACGCGTTAGCGGATGTACTGGGGGTTGGGCAGTGACGCCCATGGAAGTTAGAAAGGGCGCGACATAGCAAAATGTAGTTGTGCACAAATCATCCCAACTCTGAAAAGGAACCCAACAAGGAATAAATGAAATATTTATATTTAATTCCGGCCTTGGCGTTTTCACTTCTTGGAGAAAAATACTTTTGCTTTCAGAACGCATGAAAGGGAGATTGGATCGATGTGTCTTCTGCTCGTCTCTTGTTTGAAGCCTGTCGATAAACTGTAACTATATGTATACACACATCAAAGCACAACAGAGAAAATGAGACAATCACAGGTCACTAGACCTCTTCAAAATTGACCTTTTTCTTCAAACATATGGAAACTGCTATTATTCCCATTCTCCAAGATCTAAATTAGCTAAATATACCAGTTATTGTGATCTTGGACCTTGGCTATGCCTGCCTCAAGAGCAATGTAATTTTATTGTTGACGTTTTTCAAAAACGCTGCAAAATATGGGATATTATGTCCTTATTTTCATTGTAGCTTTTCAGAGGTTGATGCTATAACATTGAAAGTGGTACCAAATGAAAGCTAATAAAATTTTCTTGCATACGATAGTAAGCACATGAACACCTGTGTTAATTTCAATTAATTTTAATGCACAAACATATATATTTTTATGCTTGGAAAGGAGGTCATCATATAATGCATAACTTTATCTCAAAAATGTTACTCAATGCATGTATATAATTTATTATCACTAAGTATGTTTTATCTCTTCATTTCAGATTGTAAGTTAAAGCTGATTTGTAAAGATTTGTGAACTGCTGACAACATGGTATCTGGAAGACAACTGCGTTGTGGGAAAGTGGTCAGCGATACAAGTGAACGGGATGAACCAACTGAAAAGTGAAGAAAAGTGGCAACTCCTGCCACAAGGTCATTCAGTGATGTGTATCTCATTGAGTAACCCAGCTCCAGCATCAGGGGCTCTCAACTTCCTACTAATCGCCAGGTGTTCCAGTATTTCCTGCATTTGAGGAATGATAATCCCTACAGTGACAATAGGCCTTTAGCCCATGACACAGTGGATGTCGTTTTGCCATTCTGGAATATGGCAAGGATTAAAACACTAACTAGACCAAATGCAGTCAACCGTTTCATGATCCTCCATAGTACAGGTAAAATTGTTAAAAACAAGGGAAGAAATAACAAACCAGAGGAAGAGAAACGAGCTAACTTTCTGAAGGACTTAGACAAGTTATTTAATATTGGAGCTAAGGTATACTTCACAAGATTTCCAGCTATGGAATAGCTGGAAATCTTGTGAAGTAGACCTTTATGCCATAACCTGTCAAAAGTCTTTGATATGTCAAAAGCAATTCCTCTAGAAACAAAGCCCCCGTCAAGAGATTCACTAACACTGAGTGATAGTACAGTTATCACATCAGCTGTAGATCTAGTAGAACGAAAACCGGGTTGCATGCCATTGAATAGGTTATTTTTTTTTACTGAGGTATCACAGATTCCAACAACTTACTCATAATGCACAGGAGACTGATTGGTTTGTACCGAGAGGCAGATGACCAATCTCCAGAATTGTTAAATATAGGCCAGTATTGTATTGATGAAGTTTTCCAAGACGTTGGGAAGCATTTCTCCGTAATTTCTTTGTAAGTATGGGAGATATTTCTGGTTGAAGCTTTTTGAGCAGTATAATTAGAATGTCGTCAGGACCAGTGGCTTTCCCGGAATCAATGTTTTTGATAAGCTTAGCAACATCATGTACATATATTTGTATGTTGCATAGCGTGTTTTCAGTTACAATAGGAAATACGGAGGAGGAGTAGGCGTTTCTGATCTTAAAGGGTAGAATTTGCTGCACAGTTGTTAGCAAAGAGTTTGGCCTTGTCAGATGATGACGAGATTACCTTGGATCTATTGATAATGGTTGGGATAGACCACACACCTCTGTTAAGAACCCTGTTTGTTATTGGCCAAAACTCGTAGAACTAAGCCGTTGCTAAGCTTGTTTAGACTCGACAAACTGAGTATACGGTTGTCTCACGTTCTTTATTACGCTTTTGCAGTAGTTGCTGACAGTCCTAAAGGTGGATTTAGATTTAGAACATCTATTTCATTGAAAGCAATGAAAATAGTTTCTGTGTCCAATAACCGCAGCACATTCTGAATTGAACCACAGCTGGCTGTTAGGTTTTTGCTGGTATTTCTTGGAATGGGGTATGAAGCGGTCGATACGGACGGTTAACCAGTCAGTCAGGTCTACTATAAAGACACTTTTTTTTTGTTTAAGAACATGAAACGCAGAAGTATATCTGATATAAATGAAATAAATAAGCTTTAGACTACCTATTTGCACTTTTATTTATTGCTAATGTTAATCTTGTTGGTGCTGTCGTAGACACGTTTCAGTGTACATACACGTATACATCTTGTACTACATGTGCTCTAAATTATTCATAGACCTACACATAAAAGCTGTCAGCAGAAATAAACATGCAGAACTGCCAACACATACAAACATAGTATAGCTTTTATAAAATGAATAAACATTGAAAAAGTATATAAAATAATCTATATATTTATAAAAAGTTAGAATGTGTGTGTGCGAGAGGACACTTCTCAACCTATATATCTAGCGGCTTTTTGATCTGCAGGTTTGAAATTTGGTATACAGGGTATTCAGACACATGGAAAACTTTTTAATTGTTTTTTTTTTATCCGGGAAACATGGCTGCTAAGGGATCAAAACACGGAATATTTGTTGCGGTCGTCGGATTTTTATCTTTTAGCTAACTGTTCCACGAATGCGCATGCGTGGATGATTCACATGACAGATTCATTATGTTAAGAATAAGTAGGTTTTAAACACTTTTTTAAAGACCGTGTCAAACCGGCCTACTGGTTATCGCACTTTACTCACTGTCTTTAGGTTTTGATTTCGATCTCAGCTCAAGTATTTTCCTTTTTTTTTTTACTTGCAAGAAGTGAAATCTTTAGAAAAAAAAAATAATTGCATGTACAGGTTTCAATTTCTGTATGAATTGAATTATAATATAATTATACGTATTTTACGACCGTACAACGCTGGCCGGCCTACTAGTTGCAGAATAAAAAATATTTCCCAAATTATTCAGTAACAAAATGAATAAATAAGAAATATATTATATGATAACCCTGATAAATATATTATGACATCCGGTTTTCTTATTTAGATGGATTTATCCGTTTGTATATCCATGTCCCATAGGATCTTGTGACTTTCATTTTCCAGTACTGCTGCCGATATGCTTGTACCATTTGTCTGAGAATTTGTCAAATTGCAATTATCTGTATAATTGCCAGTGTATAACCTTCCGCAATTGATCGCCTATTTTTATATTCTTTTTGGACTCATTTGATGTATTAACTTATTATGTGGTTTATTGTTTCGTCTCTTTGTCAGCAGAGTCTGCATTTGCTGTTTTCTTGTGTCTTGTCGATCCTTGCTTTTATGTGATTGGTTCTAATCGCGTTCTCTTGTGCAGATAAAACAGCAGAACACAGAGTGAAGATAAAGGAGACAGAGAAACGGAACAAATGCACGGAACTGGTCAGAGAGCTCAAAGAGATCTGGAAAATGAATAAAGTAAGGATAACACCACTGATAGTAAGAATGCTAGAAACGATGCTGAAAAACTTTGAAAAAAGAATGGGAGCGACTGAAATCAGAGAGATCGTTGAGAAGAAAAAAATGGGTAACAATAATAGAAAACTGCAGAAATTTTAAGGAAAACCTTTGAATGCGGAAACTAACACACATGAGCTACATGCAGAAACTGGGCATACAGAAACTGCTAAAGATATAAAATACAAAGGAACATCACATGGAGTCCTGAAAACTGAAACGGTATAATTGTAAGGTACGCTCATGCGCCTCTGCGTTCCGCTCCCCTTTTTGTGTGTTCGTATGTCATCGTAAACTGGCACCACACTAAATAAGTGAGGAGGATCAAGGAGGATGGAAAGACTGAGGATAGAAAGCACTAGCCAGGACCTCCGCTGGATGAGTGCAAAGTATACTGGGACCTTGGAGGGGTTATTGCCATCCAAATTCACGTGAGCACCAATGGCTTCGCCAACGAGAAATCAATGGTAAGCGGCTGTTGCGATAACGCAGATTCTTTTGCAAAGGTTATCGAAAGAGGTGTAGAGTACTGAAAATCTGGAGGGACTTGTTGTCACTTAAACTTCAAAGAACGCCACAAGTTGACCTGAAAGAGAAATCTTTGATCATGGTCTGCGTGACTAATAGTGAGTAAATAATAATGATCATAACAACAACAACAACAACAATAATAATAATAATAATAATAATAATAATAATAATAATAATACCAACTTCAATCATGTTGAAAATTAAACAAATATTTTATATATTTTTCATTTGGATGATAAATAGGTTTCACTCAGTTTGGGCCCTTGCTTTTCGCGAATCGATAAAAACTGCAATTATTTGGCGAATAAGCTGCAATTGAGGAGGAGGAGGAGGAGGAGGAGGAAGAGGAGGAATACACCTCCCTATTACACAAAAGGTGAAGGGTCACAGTCAATCGTTAGGTTCCCTATGAGTGAGGGAGTGACACGAGGTCTAAGGACATCTTTGGACTCCCTAAAGACATTTGTTTATGAAAATTAGACGTTTCGTTTCGGCTACGGAAGACACTAAAAACTTATAATCGTATTCGCGTTTTCAGCTCTCCTGGGCATTAGTTAAGTCTAATAATTCCGAAACCAACAGTGACAATGGCATACATGAATACGCTCGAGCCGCAATCCCCTTGTTCCCCATTTTGCTGTTTTTATGGCTCTCTCTTTTCAAGTCTGAATTTTTTTGTTGTGCTAATCTCTCTCTCTCTCTCTCTCTCTCTCTCTCTCTCTCTCTCTCTCTATATATATATATATATATATATATATATATATATATATATATATTCGCTAATGATTTTTGTGATAGGAGGATCAGCTGTATGCACAACGAAACATGCTTATGGAAAATATAAATATAAAAATTCGCCTATATTTTATTGATGCTAAAATAATAAAAAAAATAAAGCACCAATTCTGTCGAATAATAAAAATTAATGGAAAACTTCTTTACAGCTTTATTCCTACTGTTATTTATCGTAAGCTCTACTACAAACAGTGAATGTATTGAGCTTTTCATTTGGTTGGGGGTTGCTATATAAATAGCAATTTTTATATTTGTTTTTGCATTTGCTTTTGCCTTGATAAGTAAATTTTCTCAAATCTTTCTGATATATATATATATATATATATATATATATATATATATATATATATATATATATATATTGGAAATGGTAATTAATAAAAACTGAAGAAAGTGCTCAATACTGTTGTAGAGCAAATATGCGTTTTGTTTTTTATTACCGTATCTTTCTGTTAAGTTACATTATTGTTTCAGCTACCCGGCCGTTTTTTTTGGCCGTCTGTAGCTTCCTCAGACTTTTACAGAAATGTTCGTTATTATGGGATGAAAGAGTGAAAGAGTGAATGAGGTCAGGGGAGGGGTGCGAGAAGAGCGGAAAAAGGAGGAAGGGAATAAGGGGAAAGGTGGGAGGGGTGCTTGGTATGTCGGTAATGTTTTAGTTTTGGAGTTTAAGGAACTTGAGGGGGAGGGTGTGGGAAGTTCATTTCTGGTGTGGCTGATGGCATAGGGATACATGCAGGGGGAAGGGGAATACGTGGGAGTAGCAGTATATATATATATATATATATATATATATATATATATATATATAGTGTAAGTTATAAAAATCTGTATGGCAATTAAGCTACACAGAATATTCCGCATTTCATTCTCGTGAGAATTCATCAAGCTTATGTCAAATTTTCACGAGAATGAAACGCGCATTATTTTGTGTAGCTTAATTGCCTTATATATTTTCATAATTTACTACTTAGCTCTACTTATGTATTGAGCACTGTTGAAGTAAATACTGAAAATTTACGCATAAAGTTATATCTTCGTATATTTATGTGATTAAATGAAGTAATCATATATATATATATATATATATATATATATATATATGGTCTTTGAAGGTTTTAACCTTTCAAACTATACAAAAAAAAAAAAAAAAAAATTTTTTATCATTCGTTAGAAAACTATATATATATATATATGTAATATATACATATATATATGTAATATATATATATATATTACATATATATATATATATATATATATATATATAGAGAGAGAGAGAGAGAGAGAGATAGATAGATAGATAGATAGATAGATAAAATAAAAATCTTAGTATTGAAAATTTATTCAAATTAAAAAAAATCCTAATGAACCTATAAGGATAGTATTGAAAATTTTAATTATTCGACAAGGAGTACAAATAAAACAAGAACACCCTTATTCCATGGACTTTCGAAGGATGTAATTCTTCTCATCAGAGAGAAAAGATTTAAAAAATATTCAATAAATTTTCCAGGTCAATGCATCACAGGAAACAAATAATGTGAAGTTCATCCTATTTTCATAAAAAAAGTCATTTAACAGTTAATGACAGTTTGAAGGGATCCAAGAGGATTGAGAATGCAAGAAATGGAAAACAGGAGGGAAAAGGATATGATAAAAATCCAATGGGACTGATGGAATATATATATATATATATATATATATATATATATATATATATATATATATATATATATATATACTAGCAGTTTAGTTTGACTTTGCAAGTAACCTACATTTAAAATTTCAAGTGTTTAGACCCAAAATTGGCGGAGGAGTTTGAAAGAGTTTTCAAAGGTTAAATCATTGAACTTTGACCCCTTAACAGCCAAATTTCTGGCCGAAAACGGATTACAAAGATTGTATATCAAATTTCGAGTCTGTAGTCTAAAAATTGACAGAGTTATTGTGTGGAGAAATGTACACACACACACACACACACAGAGGCAGACAGACACTTTCACTTTTATAGATATATAGATTTCTGGTTAGTTTGCCCTTCCGTAATTATAAAGTCTGATTTTCAAGCTTATTCGTGCAGAGATATTTATAAAATAGTATTGTTATCCCAACGTCCATCATAAGTAAATGCGTGTATAGATCATTATTAAACCGGGCTGTTGTTCAGGAGAGATGGAAGGCAGTTATAGTTTATTTGGATCATCAGTAACGAGTAACTAGAAAATTTTGATTTTGTAGAAATAAATGCTTTTCGGCAAGAATGCCGGAAGACGAAACGATAAAGAGAATAAAATGGCGGAAAATATAAGAAATGGCGAGTAAAGGAGGACGCGTAAAGATTGAAAGGGTAAAGAAATATTGAAAAGAAGAAGAGAGTAAAGAGATAGAGAAAAGATGAAGAGAGAGAGAGAGAGAGAGAGAGATTGTGAGCGAGAAAGACGGAGCGAGAGTGAAAGAGAAAGAGAGAAAGACGAAGAGTGAGGTTATAAAGAGAATAAAATAGCGGGAAATATAAGAGATGCCGGGAAAGGAATGACAGAAACAGAAGAGAACGAAGAAAAAGATAAAAAAGATAAAAAAGATAGATAGATAGATAGAGAGAGAGAGAAAGAGAGAGAGGGAGAGGGAGAGAGAGAGAGAGAGAGAGAGAGAGAGAGAGAGAGAGGGGGTGATATAACGGCACAATATCTATTGAAAGTGGGAATAAATGCTGGCGAAATGATCCTGACTATACAGCCGACTGCATCATTCCTCATTAGACGCAATACAGACAGCGATGCTATCGTTATACACGGGGGACCCGCACAGACGCATAGACGCAATCTCAACATGATTTTCTTTTTTACTTTTTTTACGGTTGTCCTCAGGGCATTCTTTGTGAAATTAGATTTGGGAGGATTAAGAAATTTAAGATAAATGTGAATATTCAAATCATCTGGGGTTTGATGACGATATTGTTATGACAGCGTCCGACCGAAGGGATCGACCAGTTCGATGATGCTCCACACAGTCGAGACAAAATGCAATGTTTTTTTTTGCCAACTTTCGAAAAATGAACTTATTTATTAGAAAGGATAAATGAGAAAATTGCAAGACCCGTGCTACATGTGATGTGAATCACTCGATCAGTCTCTTATGAAACTCTCTTGCCACATGTGTGCATATGGATGGACACATTTTCACACACACACACACACACACACACACACACACACACACACACACACACACACACACACACACACACACACAGAGTTGTCCACAAATGGCGTGTTTTCGTTGTATCGCAGCTCTTCAGCGTAGCTAGAAAGCAACTGCCTCAAGCTAGAATCAAAACTCAACCGTCTAGAGAACATTCGGCGTTTATAAACCTTAAGCCATTTGACCGCTTCAAAGGTAAGTAAAATTGCGATGATAAACATTCTCAAACGCAGGAAGCGCCATTTATTTAGTTTCTTTATGTTTTATCCTTATTTTTTATCCACCTCCCAATAGTATAAATACGTAAAATCTAGTGCTGTTGATAGCTCAGCATGAATTCAAATATGGCGTTAAGAATGGATTCATTCCACTCGTGGTGTACGAACTTCTTTCTTTCTTCAGTGTTTCTCTTCAATGTTTTATCTATTACGCATCGATGTTTTGACTGTTTACTTTTTTTTTTTACTGGATTTCGGATGTTTATGTCGTTTAAACTTTTCCAATTCGTTTTACAATAATCTTTCCATTTTGAACAAACGAAAAAAAATCATTTTTTTTATTCATTTGATAAACTAACGTAAAATCTCTGATGATTTGTTTGGACTATGCCATTCAATGAAACACGTGTAAGACACAGTAATTTAAACAATGTGAATGTGAATTAAGTGTATATTCCTGTGATTTTGAAGTGTTTAATAAAGTTACATATGCTCTGAAAATGTAAATCCATTTTCATTGAGCTTAATAAACCGTTACAATGTAAAGAGAGCATTCTTGAATACATGCATTATTAACGTATATCTGACTGATATAAGGAAAACGCATATCTATAATATAAAGCTGAACGTCTGTGTGTGTGTCTGGTCACGAATAGGCTCCTATATGGTTGACTATTATGGAAAACTGATCACATATAATGATAGAAGATGTATCGAGACACAGGAATGGGTATGTTTCATCTGACATAATGATGATTCATTAAAATTGTGGGGTCTGCGTACGCGCTTGGTCCACAAAGTATGGAAATAAAAAAAATTAAAAATTAAAAGAAAAAAGTTTACAAGTGTTTTTGATATAGATGTACATAAGCATACTTTGATAAGTATGTTTTAACTTAAGTAGGGATGGTATAATAAAATTGTGGGGTCTGCGTTCGTACCTGGCCTCCATAGAATGGAAATAGGCACAAACTTTAATAAAGACTTTTCATATCTATCTGCGTAAGTATACTTTGATAGTTATGTTTCAGTTTGAAGAAATATGGTATAATAAAATTATGGGGTGTTCTTTCGCGCCTGACCTCTATAGAATGGAAATATATCACAAAGTTTAACAAGGTTTTTTAATACAGATCCACAGAATTTTGTGATAAGTGTTTCAGTGTGAACAGGTATGGTATAATAAATTATGGGGGTTATCTATTTTATTTTTACTTTCATCATATTTTGCTTTGGTTTTGATACCCCCAAATTCGAAGCTATCTCTTTACAACCCTTCCTTTTCATAACCTATCATACTTTCATAATCAGAGTCCATTTTCTGTAGGCTGTTTTTGAACCCAGTCAACGACGGGTACTTTTGCTAGTATATATATATATATATATATATATATATATATATATATATATAAAGAATAACAGTGTAGTTACATTCCATTACATTTATTTTTCATAGGAAACGGCTCCTTCAGCATGTTCAAATTTCGGTACATATTTCACAGCTTAGTTTCATTATAAAGAAACAAACGGTAATTAACGGTAATTATGTCAATACCGTCTCTTTTCGTGCATATACTTTTCAGAAAAATTAAAAATTCTTAGCTTAGATAGAAAGAATATGCATGTAAATATAATTTTCAGCCGACGTTAACTTTCTTCTTGTTTTAGATATAACCCTAGTCAACAAATTACAGAAAATAAATATTATATAAATAAAGTAGTAGTAGTAGTAGTAGTAGTAGTAATAATAATAATAATAATAATAATAAGAAGAAGAAGAAGAAGAAGAAGAAGTAAATTTCTCTGTAGGATTTAAAACTTTCAATACACTTTAATTCATACGTTGAATAAAACTTGTCTAGCGTTACAGTCTGAACAAAGATGGCTGCCGGAACAAACACATGACATTGAGTTTTTATGATTTTTTTTTCTTCTTGCAACATTATATTGGCATGCATTTTTCTACTTAAGAAAAGAATTTATAATTTTTCTGAGGAGTATATCCGCGAAAAGAGACTATATTGACATAATTATAACCATTTGTTTCGTTCTGCATAAGGAAACGGATCTGTAAAAAAAATGTAGCGAAATTTTAACATACTGGAGGATCTGTTTTGCATTAAAAATAAATATTTGGAATGTAACTATATTGTTATTCTTTTATGTATGCTCTGTTGTTAGATTTAATATAGATTGGGCTTCTAAGCAAACAGGATTGGTATACACTAAAAGTGAAATATAAAAAAACAAACATATTTTACAAAAACAGCATACACCCCCCCACACACATATACATATATTTTCATTGGATGTTCTCTTGGTTATTATTGTTATCATTTTTCTTCTGAGGAAGGCTCGAGGAGAAAAAGAGAAATGGCTTTAAAAAATTTGTTACTTTTTTCATAAAATTTTTTCATCCTCTTTTTCATTGATAAATATTTAGTTTTTATATGTGGTTTGTTAGCTGATTGATTATTGTCATATGAATTTACCCATTAACTCGTAATGGACCTTTCTAATTATTATAAAACCCCCAAGTCTAATACACTTGGAAGGAATTGTTGCGACCCAACTCGAGTCTACCGACTGTCTTACTAATACCGACGACCATTTCTTTGTATTCACTTTCTTGTACAATATATTATTTTCTACCCAAACGTGTTGTTCGCGTCTTTCTTTATAACCTTTTCCTTGGGTCACAATAATGATCCACCTCAGCAACAACTTTGTGACGAAGTATTCGAACAAGCAAAACAGTGTTCCAAAAATACTAACAACGAATCAGCGAGTTGGTACCATAGAACTGGGTGACTAAATATTTTAAGGACTAGGAAGTAACTTTGAAATTTGCACTTAAGTCTACAAGATTCTAAAGAATTGTGTTTCTATGAACCTCTAAAACAATAGAATACAAAAGAAAGCAAAAAAAAAACAAAAAAAACGACGAATACATTAAATGTGTTCATCTTAAGAAATACAGGAAATCATCTTGGGTATATAGAATGTAACAAATCATTTTTTAGTATTTGTCTATAAATAGTTTTTGTCAAAAAGTGGAAACTTTAACGACATAGAAGGAAAATTTCCAGTCGGAATTCAAAGAAAGTTTTCTCTGAAGTTTTCTCAGTCGGTAGAGAAAATGCACAAAATGTTAGACAGATTCGAACTCAGAGATAATACGCAAGAAAAAAAGAAATATACCGTTCACTGCATTGAAGAAAATTAACGACTAACTGGAAGGTTAATAAAATCCGGCATCCTGTCGATAGTTCGATTCAGTCAATGGGCAGCCCTTACAGTCTATGTGAAAAAGAAGTCAAAAGAAATCCGCGTTTGCACCGACTTCTCCACTGGTTTGAACTCAGTACTAAAAGACTCTTATTACCTACTAAATAGCCCTGGAGAAGTTTTCACTACGCTAAACGGAGAAAAGATTTTATCTAAAGTCGATCTGAGTGACGGATACTTTCAAATTTCTGTCAAAGAAAACAGCTTGAAGTTGCTTTGTATTATTATGCATAAGAGATTAATCAAATTCGAAATGTTAGCTTTTTGAGTCAAGGTAGCGCTCGCCAAATTTAAAAAAAAAGGCAGCATTGATTTAGCGATTGCATACATGGATTATATTATCGCAATAAGTGAGACCAGAGAACAACACCGAATACAGGATTTTGGGTTTAAAATAAAAGAAGGAAAATGCGATTTATTCATGGAAGTAATAAAATACTTGAAACACATTATCGATAAAAGCGGTAGAAGATCGAACTCGGAAAGGGCCCCAACTATAAAAGATATGCTGGTTCCCAAAAATATTACAAAATTACAAAGTATTTTGGGGTTAGTGAACTATTTCCAGGAATTAATTCCCAATATACACGAGCCCAGGTCCCCACTGGTCGAGCTATTAAAAAGGACAGTGTGGAAATAGACACCTGAATGTCGACAACAACAACAACAACAACAACAACAACAACAACAACAACAACAACAACAACAACAACAACAGTGACAAAAAAGAAACTGACGTCCGATCTATTCCTCACTCACTATGACCCAAGACTAGATATCATAGTTGCTAGTCATGCAAGCTCGTACTGAAAAGGGCCTGTATTTTACATAAAATACCTGACGAAAGTAAAAAGCAAACAAACCAACAAACAAACGAACAAACAAAAAACTACTGCACACGCATCAATATCTTTGCTCCTGGTAGAAAAGTATAATTCACAAATTGGGGAAAGACGCTCTTATTGCTACTATTTTCACAGTTTTCACAGTTACAAACTACCACTAGTATTTACACGAACGGTTTTTTATACTACACACATACCATAAATCTTTATTGAGCATCTTTGGGTCGGAAAAGGGTTACAAAGCAAATAGACCGCTGATGTGAGGCACTATTCTGCTGAATCACAATTTTAAGTTAGAGAATCTCTCTTCTAAGCAGACGGACTTTAAAGGTTGATTATGAGACAAAGTGAACCTCTTGAGAATTCAGTAATTGCTTCATTAGGTACAGATAGTGAAATTAAAACCATGATGTGCAATACCATCAGAGACCTTCCGATGACACTACATGAAATTAAACGCGAAGCACAAAGACGAATTTAATAGCGCTACAAACTAATCACAAATAAATACAAGCAGACATATTTCTATGTGTGATGACGTCCTACTATACTGCGAGAAGTCGTCATACCAAAAGCATTACAAAGCATAATGAAAGGTTTTCATATGGATAACTCAAGAATAAACAAAATCAAGAGTCTCACGCGTAGTTACGTATACAGGTCGAAGATCTGGTGTCCCTCAGGGGTTCATCCTGGGCCCAACTCTTTTCCTGATCTACATTAATGATCTTTCAAATCACATCCTTACATCATTTGTAGACATGTATGCTGACGACCCTACCATCTATGGTAGCACATCAAAGACAGTAAACGACCAAGTTCTCTCCTCAAGTTTTGACAAGCTTCTGGGCTTGACCATTACTCCTGATCTTAAATGGAACACGTACATCAGATCTGTTGCCAAGTCCGCTGGAAAAATGGTGGGACCCTTCTATCGATCCGGTAGATATCTCACTGCTGATGCAATTCTCTATCTATATAAGAGCCAGGTAGGTCCAATGATGGAATACTGTTGCAACATCCTTGGTAGAGTTCAAAATAGACTTCGTAGCCTCGTAGGAGATGCCCTTTTCTCTTCCCTGTAACCTCTATCTCACAGAAGAGATGTTGCGAGTTTGTCTCTGATGTATCGTTATTTTCATGGAAAGTGTTCGACTGAGCTTCAGTCTATGGTCCCCCCTCGCCAAACTTTCACAAGAAACACTCGTCTAGCTGAAAACACTATCAATAATTCCCCCCCACTCTTTATCTGTGCCTAAACCTAAACGTAGATTCCATGAACAAAGCTTCTTTCTTAGAACTACTCGCCTGTGGAATTGTCTTCCGTTTTCCTGCTTTCCGGCTGACTACAATATGGTTGTGTTCAAGTCTAACGTAAATAAATTCTTGATGAGCCGTTCCATATAAGTTATCAAATTTACCGAATTTTCATTACTAATGATTACTATATTGTCCAATTTCTACTGTACACTCTTTAACCCTTATCCTTGAGTGACCTCTTGGCCTTGATAATGTGGTGATGCCTATGTAAAAAAAAGTAGATGGATAAAGACATCAAAAACATGGTCGACTCATGCAAGGGTTGTGCTTTGACGACAAAGGCATCAGCAACCACTTTTTAGCTATAGTCGAAAACAGACGAAACCTGGATTAGAATCCATATAGATTTCGCAAGGCCACTGGAGAATTGTTATTATTGAATTCTGGTGGACAACTACACAAAATCGACATTTTCCATAACTAAGACTAACAGCTCTACTAAGTAAGTTACAGACGTACTCAACTTACATCCACGGACTTTAAGGAGTTCTTTGAGAGGTTCCAATTAAACTTGTCACAACTCCCTAATACCACCTGCGATCAAACGGGCAGCGGAACGCTTCACTGACACTTTGTAACGAGCACCCAAAAAAGTATGCAGCACATCTACAGAAACAATACTGCAACAGTTTCTACAGGTCTATAGGGTCACACCTAACCCTAGTACACCATCAACAGTATTTCCAGCGGAGATTATATTCCAGCGAAAAGTAAGACCCGTATTTGAAAAACTATTGCCAAAGCAAAACAAAATTGATAAGGGATTCTATCAGCAAGGAAAAGAAGGTCCACGGACCCTTTAACTATCGATCCCAAAAAGGAAAAAATAATAGTACCTCTTGCGGAGAAAACGCTTGGGAGGATGATGTTATGGGGACTTAGCTATTCGCTCATAGTGGACTCCCGAGCCTAATATTATCGTGAGGAATCATCGCAACCCAACGCGTGACTACAGACAGTCTAATTAACAGTCAGAAAATGCCGACAACTTTTTCTTAGTATTCACTTTCTCGTACAATATATTCTTTTCTTCCTAAACCTGTTGTTAGAGTCTTTCTTTATGACCCTTTCATAGAGCCACAACAGTTAGAAAGAGTTGTATTAAACGAATAAAATATAACCATTTTCCATAATTAAGACATCTCTACTAAGGGAACACTGGAACGTAATGGAAACTTTTTGGTGGGTTGGAATTTGTCGATAAACGAATACTGTATCCTGAAATTGCATTCTAGCAGACTGTTTGTGACGAAATGACGATAACAGGATAACACATCGTATGCAAAGGCAAGCAAAAACTGGAACTTGAATCATATTTTTAGTGTCAAGCTTCGTTGGTGCGTATTGATTTCGAGTCTGCGCCCTTGCGTCTTAACCTCCACTTAGTTATAAGACTAGACGCGAGTGTGGCAAAGCACAACTTAATCTAACGCATGATACTGCGCGTTGATTAAACAAAATAGTCCCTCACGCAACTGCTACATTACCCCCCACTTAGGCTTAAAACCAATAAAAACAAAATAAATTTTATTAGTCGCATGATAAACATGAGAAAATATTTGGATTTGAAAAAAATTTATTTGCAGAAAAATGAAAAAATAAAATTATCTTTTGATGGCTGGGTCATTCTAACGTTCCAGTAGATATCTCACTGCCATGCAATCCTCTGTCTGTATAAGAACCAAATACATCCTAAGATGGAATACTGTTGCTATATCTGGAGAGAAGCTTTTCAGAGAATTATTCCTTCTCTCGACAGTGTACAAAATCAACTTTGAAATCTGGTGGACGATACCCTTTTTTCCTCTCTTCTCATAGAAGAGACGTTGCTGTTCTATCGTTATATCATGGCAGATGCTCGATTGAGCTTAACTCTGCGCCCCTGTAGGTCTTTAGCGAAAAGCAGCTAACTAGATGCAACCACTATCAACAATTTACCTTACTCTCTATCTGTGCCTAGATTTAAGCGAACTTCCACGAGAAGAGTTTTTTCCCCCAGAACTGCTCGTCTGTGGAAACAATAGCACGAGGCTGCTTCCCAGTTGGCTATAACATGGTCATTTTCAAGTCCAACGTGAACAAGTTCTTGAAGAGCCGTCCTGTAAAATAAATTTACTTATCAAATTTCAAATAATGTTATCCATTAATCCTTATCCTTGAGTGGCCTCTGGGTCTTAATGAGTTGTGACTATATAATGTAAAATAAAAAAATAAAGATAAAATACTCTTCTAAAACTTACACGGGTAAAGGTAATATAAAAATGAGTTATTTTTAGAAAATGTTCAGATATACAAAGTCTTACATACAATCTTTGGCCAATAAACATGCCTAACTGAACGCGTGGCGGTAACGTAATTTGAAGAGATAATTTGACTGTCTCGGGAGGTTCCATATCACATTGTTTAACAAGTATTATTGTGGGCAGAACGGGGTTTCTGTGTGCCGTTGTCTAAAAAATGCGCTCTTTAGCCCGCCATTCGTCATAGTCTCTCCAGTTCTCCTAACATTCAGAATTAAAAATAAATAAATAAGAAAAGATACATGTCTTTACGCTTGAACATGCATATGGACGGAATAAAGTTGTGTGAGTGCCGGCATAATCACGTTGACACACCGGTTCCCGTTCGATCACCGAAGTTAAGCAACGTTGAACCTGGTCAGTACTAAAACGGGTAACCATTTGGGACTTCCAGATGCTGTATATGCTCTCTGCTTATCTCGGCATTGTTTCCAGTCGTCCTGGACTTCTCCTTGCCACTGGACTCAAACAGTGCCGATCCAGGAGAGGTGTGGTTGGGATTGCGCAACCCTTGCCTCACAATTACACACGCAGCTGCTCCTACAAGGGGTATCCTTTTTCTTTTGAGACTAAACGTAGACATCGAAGAGGGCCGGGTTAACAGTTATTCCTTATAAATACCTGATGCAATGTCCTTAGAAACACGTGATTTGATATTTTTTTAAATTATGAAATCTTTCAAACCCAGCCTTCGGGTTGAGATCAAAATAAGACGACCCCTGGTGTGAATGTGCTAATATAGTGACTGAGAACTCTAGTTTATATCTTAGACAAATCAAAGGTGCAGTAACAAGGATTCCCATAGATCCCACTCTCCACTTTTTTGATTGGCCTTGTGTCTTATTTTGTTTTTGTAAAAGTTTTGCTTGTCAATATATATATATATATATATATATATATATATATATATATATATATATATATATATATATATATATATAAACCAGACTGTAGTATCTGTTCAGATGCTACACTAAGTTGATTATGTGCTTAGAAGAAAGGAACACCCTTCGAGATAAAGCAGTTTTTAAAAAGTTTTGATTCTTAATGCAGAGTGCCCTTTTTTGGGGAGCTACATATTTCCTCACATCAAAAACGACCTTTTGCTCTAGTGGAGAAGCAATTAGATAGGAATCGTTTGATATCTTGCTGTTAAGTGTTCATAGGCGGTAAACTATTGAAGTATCATCTAAATCTGTTAGCGTACTGTGTCAAATCCTCCAAAACAGAACCTGAGGGAGTAAAAATATAATTAGGTAATGCAGGTGGGGTAGCATGTATCAGTTCAGCTGGAAGTAATCTATATCGTTCCAAACAGTGGAGCGACAGCTAAGGAGAGCAATGAGTCCAACGTTGCAGTAATGCTATTTTTAATTGTCGATGAAAGCGTTCGATCGTTCTGTTGGAAGATGAGTGATAACTAGTAATCCCAGTACATTTAATACTCGGATTGGATAGTTGTTGGAGTAAGCAGGATTCAAACTGCCTGACAGAATCTGTGGTAATTGTTGCCGGGATACCATAACGAGAAATCCAGTCCGATATTAACGCACCCGCTACAATTTTATCCGAAATATCGCTCAGTGGGATGACTTCCGGCCATTGTGAAAAAAGGATCAATACAGAGCCGTCAATAAAAGATGTACAGATGTAGCGGTCGATGTTTACATATCGACGTACAAAATCAAAACGCATAAACATTTGTGCATACACTATCCTTTATAAATAAACAAATAATAACATTTTGGACCAATCAGAAAACTTTCAAAATTTATTTGAAACTAGCCTGGGTGCCCGGCGTTGCCTGGGTGTTTGGAGATGTGTGTTGAGCAAAAAAAATAAAAATAAAAAAAATAGTGGTAGTAGGCAGGCAGCCTCAAACCCGTACCGCGAAGAAGGAAAAGAACGTGAAAAAAGTGACGTCTTTGCTGTTGCGTCCATCGCCAAACCGGAAGTGACGTAGGGTTAGATTAAGGCTAGTCAATCGAAAAGAAGGCGATGACTTTCGAAAATATCGTCGAAAACCCCCCGACCTCTCCCTGTAGAAAAGTGCCCAGTTCAAGATGAAGGAATTAATGTTTTTAGCCAATTTTTCCATATTTGTCGGCTGAAGGGTCAAGCTTCAAAACGATCTCGATCTCGTGAAAATCCATCGCCTCTGCCAAATGTTTTAGGTATATATACATACACACATTTAAACAGACAGGTGAGATTTATATTATAGATGGTCTTTCTGGGAGCTACCTAAACCCTTTAAAAGCCAGATTTTTCTTCAATAAACCAGTGGAACCCAGTTGACCCAAGTTTACGGATCGGTGCCGCTGGACACCCCACTTTTAACGCTTATCTCTGCAACATCACTCTCCACTCTCACACACACAAACATTAACGAACACACTGACACACATAACTGATCACATGATACTCTGTCAGAGTCTATAAACTTTATTCATTGAAATATATCCATTTCGATGAAATATTTTACTAACACAATAACAAGACAGCCTGAAACTTACTTAACTAATCGACCGAGACTTCTAATGTCTCAGCGGAATCCCCTTGCTTTTAAAAAAACTCTAAACCAATTCACGAACATTCTATGTTTTTCCTATTGCTTTAAATCTTCCATTATAAACGTATAAATTATCTTTTTTTGTGAGTATATACCATCTTAACTAATTATTTTGTTTACAGTATGACAATGACCCTCGTTTTTCTCACATTTGATTATAAAACCTGCAAATCTTTTCACTGAGAATATTTCTCTGAATCCGATTTATCCCCCAAAATACTTCTCTCCTTAAAAAAACGCCATAAAGTAAACCCCTCAAAACCGGCGTGAACACACCTCTAAAACCTAAGGATCGACATCCCTAAAACTGGTGATCTAAATCCCATACAGCCTTTGATGATCGGCCAGGTCCAATCAATTCAATGCGTATGTATTTAAATCTTGCATCAGGGATGTTAAAAGTTCCGAGTGGAGCTCGTACGAGTCTATGCACCTTCAACTTTTAACAGGGTTGAAAATACAAGTGCAAGCAGAAATTTCGTGTTTCCTACTGTCAGAAATGGCTGAAATGAATTTCATTGAGGGAAAGACTTCGCCGTGAGCCATTCTGTACAAAGAAGGAAAGAGAGACCTTCGGCGATTCTTGGGAACGAGAGGTCGATGTGAAGTCAAAGATGTCTCGTATAAGATTTGTTCATACGCTGTAGGGAGGGAAATGTACTGGAGTTTGCAATTAGCAAATTGTGGAGTTGACAGATTCAAATCCTCAAAATATGTCTGGTAAAAAGTCATTTAACGGAGGTTAATATCACCCGATAAAGAAATACTGAGGATGGAAAAGACGGGACAGTGCGTCTGCAGCAGTAGTTTGTAAACCGGATGTGTACCGTGTGTCGCTGGAGAACTTGGAAATGAAGTCAAAATGGCTAATTTTTCGAGAGGAATATCTGTCAGGTTTAGCACGAAGCACGAATATAAGTGGAAGATGACATGTGTAAATAGCAAAGTTCCGACCTTCCAATGCGCGGCGAAAAGATTTAAGGACTAATTTAATATTTGAGACTTCATGTTCAAAAAGAATATAATAACTTTCCGTGAGTGTCAATCGACAAGAAAAGTAGGACAAAGGTTGAATCTGCTGTTGTTGATGTGGCTTTAAAACTGCACAAACTCCAGAACTAGATGCACGACGACAATAGCAGATTCAGTGTCATATATGGAATGTGATATTAAAGATGTATTTGCAAATTTTATCTTCACCTCGCGAAAGCCAGTCATCCTATGAAATGGGTTCAACTTTCCTTCTATTATTCAATAGATTTGTGACACTACGTGGCTCCACCGACAAGTCACCGATACCAACGTTTCTTTTCCATCTTTTTTATGGCCATGTCGTCGTCTTTTACGCATTAGCGACCGTCGATGGAAGCGCACGGGCTGATAAGTATAAAAAAAATAAAAATAAAAGCACAGGAAACAAAAGGAAACACAGACTTAAATACTTTTTGTAAACATTGGTTGGGATTTGAGTTCTACCCTCTACACACTAAGGTCCACATAAAAACCTACTTACTAGGATGCGTTTTTCATTTGGTTGGTCAATTCATTTATCCGAGCTACGATCCTTATTTGTTTACTTCATAACTCCAACTGACGTTAAAATCCAACTAACGGATCAGTCTGACTCACAACTCTTGTTAAGTCCAATTCATAATCCGCAAACCGTGCCTACCATAGCCATTCCCCAGTGTCATAAAAATCATTGCCAAATCTAAATATATCTCAAGTCCATCATTACCGTATCATGTTTTCTTTTACGTTTTCACCCCAAACAAGGCACGTTGCCACTTTGATGTAAGGGGCTACTATCAGGGACATAAGCTACAGGGGTACTATGCAGGGAACTGAGCAGCGAGATGTCGGTTCACGTTACACTTGAACTTCTGCATGTCAGTACAGTGGGGAAGCAGGTACCCAGAAGCGAATCCCAAAGTCTAGCGGTTCTCTTAAATCTAAGGGATCTCTACTGGTAAGGGGTGGGATTTAGCTGCTTGTCGGGTTTGTCGGGGGTATTTACGTCGAAGGGGTACAAGTGCTTGCAGTTCGTCAGAGCATTCACCGTTGAAGTACTTGTAGAACAGGCAGAGGGATGCAACATTTCGTCGATGGTCGTATAATACGGCATAATCACGTTGGCACGCCAATTCTCGTCAGATCACCGAAGTTAAGCAACGTTGAGCCTGGTTATTACTAAAATGGGTGACCAATTTGGGAATTCCAGGCGTCGTATGTAATAGAACGTCGACACCTCCCTGCAAGAGTTGCAAAAATCTAACGTCGTCATCTCCCCCAACCGGGATATACATGTGGCTGGGAAACGCTTGTGAATTTCGTATTCCCATGAAACTTTCTCCTTTGGAGGAAGCCAGTTAAAGCCGAATAGGGTTAGTGCCGACAGACACATCATTACGATTACTGTCTATTGTCTAGTGAAATTCTATTTGCTATTTCTTTCCTTACCTGCTAAACTTTATTTTATTTTATTATGTATCTTTTATTTTGTTGTGTATCTTTTATTTTGTTGTGTCCCTTTTATTTTGTTGTGTATCTTTTATTTTGTTATGTATCTTTTATTTTGTTGTGTATCTTGTATTTTGTTTTGTATCTTTTGTTTTGTTGTGCATCTTTTATTTTGTTTATGTATCTTTTATTTTGTTGTGTATCTTTTATTTTGTTATGTATCTTTTATTTTGTTGTGTATCTTTTATTTTGTTGTGTATCTTTTATTTTGTTATGTATCTTTTATTTTGTTATGTATCTCTTATTTTGTTATGTATCTTTTATTTTGTTGTGTATCTTTTATTTTTGTGTATCTTTTATTTTGTTGTGTATCTTTTATTTTGTTGTGTATCTTTTATTTTGTTATGTATCTTTAATTTTGTTGTGTATCTTTTATTTTGTTGTGTATCTTTTATTTTGTTTTGTATCTTTTATTTTGTTGTGTATCTTTTATTTTGTTATGTATCTTTTATTTTGTTTTGTATCTTTTATTTTGTTGTGTATCTTTTATTTTGTTTTGTATCTTTTATTTTGTTGTGTATCTTTTATTTTGTTGTGTATCTTTTATTTTGTTGTGTATCTTTTATTTTGTTACGTATCTTTTATTTTATTATGTATCTTTCATTTTGTTGTGTATCTTTTATTTTGTTATGTATCTTTTATTTTGTTGTGTATCTTTTATTTTGTTGTGTATCTTTTATTTTGTTGTGTATCTTTTATTTTGTTGTGTATCTTTTATTTTGTTATGTATCTTTTATTTTGGTATGTATCTTTTATTTTATTATGTATCTTTTATTTTGTTGTGTATCTTTTATTTTGTTATGTATCTTTTATTTTGTTGTGTATCTTTTATTTTGTTGTGTATCTTTTATTTTGTTGTGTATCTTTTATTTTGTTATGTATCTTTTATTTTGTTATGTATCTTTTATTTTATTATGTATCTTTTATTTTGTTGTGTATCTTTTATTTTGTTATGTATCTTTTATTTTGTTGTGTATCTTTTATTTTGTTGTGTATCTTTTATTTTGTTGTGTATCTTTTATTTTGTTGTGTATCTTTTATTTTGGTATGTATCTTTTATTTTGTTATGTATCTTTTATTTTGTTATGTATCTTTTATTTTGTTGTGTATCTTTTATTTTGTTATGTATCTTTTATTTTGTTATGTATCTTTTATTTTGTTATGTATCTTTTATTTTGTTGTGTATCTTTTATTTTGTTATGTATCTTTTATTTTATTATGTATCTTTTATTTTGTTATGTATCTTTTATTTTGTTGTGTATCTTTTATTTTTGTATGTATGTTTTATTTTGGTATGTATCTTTTATTTTTGTTATGTATCTTTTATTTTGTTATGTATCTTTTATTTTGTTATGTATCTTTTATTTTGTTATGTATCTTTTATTTTGTTATGTATCTTTTATTTTGTTGTGTATCTTTTATTTTGTTATGTATCTTTTATTTTGTTATGTATCTTTTATTTTGTTATGTATCTTTTATTTTGTTGTGTATCTTTTATTTTGTTATGTATCTTTTATTTTGTTATGTATCTTTTATTTTGTTATGTATCTTTTATTTTGGTATGTATCTTTTATTTTGTGATATATCTTTTATTTTGTTATATATCTTTTATTTTGTTATATATCTTTTATTTTGTTGTGTATCTTTTATTTTGTTATGTATCTTTTATTTTGTTGCGTATCTTTTATTTTGTTATGTATCTTTTATTTGTTGTGTATCTTTTATTTTTGTTGTATCTTTTATTTTGTTGTGTATCTTTTATTTTGTTGTGTATCTTTTATTTTGTTATGTATCTTTTATTTTGTTTATGTATCTTTTATTTTGTTATGTATCTTTTATTTTGTTATGTATCTTTTATTTTGTTGTGTATCTTTTATTTTGTTGTTAATCTTTTATTTTGTTGCGTATCTTTTATTTTGTTGTGTATCTTTTATTTTGGTATGTATCTTTTATTTTGTTGTGTATCTTGTATTTTTTTTGTATCTTTTATTTTGTTATATATCTTTTATTTTGTTATGTATCTTTTATTTTGGTATGTATCTTTTATTTTGTTATGTATCTTTTATTTTGGTATGTATCTTTTATTTTGTTGTGTATCTTGTATTTTGTTTTGTATCTTTTGTTTTGTTGTGCATCTTTTATTTTGTTATGTATCTTTTATTTTGTTGTGTATCTTTTATTTTGCTGTGTATCTTTTATTTTGTTATGTATCTTTTATTTTGTTATGTATCTTGTTTTTTGTTGTGTATCTTTTGTTTTGTTATGTATCTTTTATTTTGTTATGTATCTTTTCTTTTTCTTTTACTGCCCAACATCTTACTGAACTAAAACATTCATTTATAAAAAAAAAAAAATGAGTCACCATCTTTCATAACTAGACCATCTTTCCGCTACGAAGTATGTGTAGACTTGCATTTACGGAAACACTGAAACATAACGAGAATTGTTTAACAAGGATTTTGTCAATAAAAGAAAGATGTATCCTGGAGTTACATTCTAGCAAGACGCTCGTAACAAAACGATGAGAATAGGATAACACATCCCATGCATTTAACGTATGTCAACGGAAGATAGCTGAACAGATTCAGCTGTCATTATCGTCGAAAAACAGCAACAAAAAAAGCAAAGGCACATGTATGTATAGTATTGTAAATTTATTTTTGACAGTAAGCTGTATTTTTGTTTTTATAAATATACTGTATAAAAACAGTAAATAATAATAATAATAATAATAATAATAATAATAATAATAATAATAATATATATATATCTATATATCTATATATATATATATATATATATATATATATATATATATATATATATATATATATATATATATATTATAAGAACAATGGAAATAGTATTCCGACAAAACAGAGAAATAAAAATAAATAGGAACAAACCGGGTTATGTGTTCATCAACGTTTCGTCTTTATTTCGCAACTTCCTCTGGATGAATGAGGTTAAGAAAACAAAAACACTAGTAAAAATATTTGAAAATGTTTCATGTGCAAAGTGTGACGCTGTTCTATTTCAGAAACAGAAAAAGACGTTGGAAATTCAAGAAAGGAGGGGAGCTTTTTAAGGAGATTGTTAATAACGTCATATAGTCGTTAATATGTAATTGTCTGTATTTTTGAGATGAGGTGTTTTCATTGATTGAGATTGTCGGACTGACTTCCTCATCTTGGTTGTTATAGTCACAACGTTTCGGCCGTTTTGCCCTCCAGCCTTCATCAGGTGTTTTGTATCGAACTGGGGAACCGTTTGTTAGGAGTCGCGAACCCAACCCTTTATTATTATTACGGGGGTACCGTGTTCGGACTCCAGTTAGGCTCTGGGACATAGTTGCTGATTCTCTGTTTTGAATGTTACTTTTCACCGCCTTCGTTCAGGATTGAACTCAGCACCTTTGGGTAACTGTAAACTTTGATACAACGTCTAGGACCACTCGGCCATATGTCACTATGGGTTGGGTTCGAGACTCCTTAGAAACGGTTCTCCGGTACGATACAAAACACCTGATGAAGGCCGGAGGGCAAAACGGCCGAAACATTGTGACTATAACAACCAAGATGAGGAAGTCAGTCCGACAATCTCAATCAATCGTTAATATGTTTTTAAAAGATATGAATGCAGTTAATATTCTTTCTGGAAAGAATATGTCTGTTGAACATTATATATATACACTGATGAAATTGAGTTTTTTCTCGCTCTAACATTGATATTAAAAACCTACTTTTTCTATTTAAAAATTATTAAAACGAACTTCTTAATATACACAGTCATAGATATGCCGGCGATTTCATGAAGGTTAACCAATTTGCATAAACCTTTGAAAAACGTGTGTTCATTAATCAATTATTCATTTTTTATGGTTTCGTATTAGATAAGTGGTTTCATTTAATGATTACGCTTAATTCTTTTGTATATAATTTCTACATAATGCATTATTTCGTAGATGAAAACGTTTTAGATGTTGGATGAAAACGTTTTAGCACACGGACCTGTTTATATATATATATATATATATATATATATATATATATATATATATATATATGCTGCTTCAGTCTTTGACAGACTATGGATACCAACAAAGGGGTGCCTGCGCGTGAAATTTTTGTGGAAAGAGGTGCACAATCTCCAACAACACATCTCCTGAGTTGATATCATTAAATACAAGTGGCAAGTGAAGTGTATGTACAAAACGACTGAAAACAACTGCAAAGATAAGCGGAGAGCACATACAACGTCCAGAATTCCCAAATGATCACTAATCTGGTACTAACCAGGCTCAACGTTGCTTAACTTCGGTGACTTGACGAGAACCAATGTGTGAACCCGATTTTGCCATATATATATATATATATATATATATATATATATATATATATATATATATATATATATATATATATATATATATATATATATATAAGCGAGATAAGACACTGATAGAATTCAGATGAAAAATCCTGATAGATATTACTTGAAGTAATACTTTCAAGGAGATCCTAGCCAAAAAGGAAAAGCTCAATATTTAAGAATAAAGCAATATATAAGTTTCGTGGTTTAATTTTAAATTGTGAAAAAAACAACATATAGAGACATATATTCGATTTAAGAATTTATTGCTTGACAAAAAGAATATATAGAAGGGGTTATTTTAATTTCCTTAATCCATGGATTTTCAACAATGGCTCATATCATCAGAGGAAATGAAATGCAGTTAGCAAAATGTTCAGCTGTGAATGGACGCTATTTTGCTTTTCAGCACAATTATTGAAAATAGTTTTTTGAGTGGTTGTGGATAATTATACGAAAAGAAGTTGATACAACCTGGGTAATCCATTATCGAAAGGAGTCCAATGTCGTTCGGGGTCATAAATCGAGGTTGGCAGAAAATAGGCCCATGGGAGAAAGTGATATTCCCATATAGCGAAAGCGTACTGCTCCTTATTGATATTTCGAAAAGTATACCGGGCAGCCTTATTCGTTGTTGCGTTGATTGTGTATTGGTTGCTGTAGTCCAAATGCTTTCTCGGTGTTGACAAAGTATATCCGAAATTAGGTGGATATACCATTCCATTGTAATTATCCCGGTGAGTAATAGAAATTGAGTATTGAGTTAAGTGTGCAATGGACCTCGGAATCAATAGTGTAGTTATCAAAATAGCAAAGACAGCAAAATAATCCTGGAGATGATATTCGGAACGGTGCATTGGAACGGCTTGCTTGAGATGTGAGTCTCTGTAGAAAGATAGTTCGTTTTCTTGCTTATAGTGGGTGAGTGAAGCCTTTTAGATGAGGAAAAGAGGAGAGTGGGGTGAAGTAGAGAGGGTAAAGAGAGAGGGGGAGGGTTAAAGTTGGACGAGCATACAGGTTCTTAATGGATTTTTTTCGGCGGGGGGATGTGTTTTAGTATTCTTTAAAAGGGTTGACCTCTTGATTTTAAGTTCAAGTGGGAAATGGATATTCTTGTGATTTTCAATGGGTGGTGAGCGCGATAGGGGGTGGGCGTGCTGTGGGAATGGGTGAGCTGATGAGGTGGAGATAGAGACGAGTTATGGTGTGTAAATATGGAATGTTTGGAGGGTTACTTAATTAAGTGAGTTTTAGGGTGGGTTCTTTTAATTTTGAGTGTATATTTTAAAGGTGACTTGGTTGTTGAGATAAGTCAGTTAAATACGTTTGTTGTCGTGGTTTGATCTATTTTAAATGTTTGTTTAAATTTTATTTAAAATATATATTTCTGTTTGGAGGCGATCTATGGATGAGTTTGTTTTGTTGTTCATTGAGTTGGAATTAATGTTTGAGTGAGTGCTTTATATACTGTGGTTAATTACATATTTTTTATATTTTCATAAAGGGGAGACTTGATTTAAATATGGGGCTGGGTATGTGGTCGTCCAGGCGTGGTTAATTTTAACTATTCATATAATGATTACTTGTATATCCACCTGTCAAACCTAAACATAAGTGCAAATATAAGCTCATATATACCCACAGACACACATACATACGTACATATACATATATAGACATACACATATACATATAGATAGTATACACTTACGTACAAACACTGATCCATACCATGCTTACATAAATACAGACTTATATACATACGCGTCGTTATACCAATGCATATGCGCTCTCAATTACATATATACATATCATAACGCAAATACGCATATTAGAGAAGGGAACTACATATACAGCCGGGTGATTATGTATCCGCGCGTACTCGAATGTACAACTGTGTTCATAAGCACGGCCGAACATCGATATAATCAAGTGCAAGCATGCAATCCTAACAGCAAATATACAACTACATAAGTGTTATGTCTAGAAAGAGATAAAGGTGCGCACACTGATACATATGACATACAGATACAGAGAGCGTTCACCTACCTTTAAAGATATATATACATCAACAAATGATCAGGTTTATCTAGCGATTATATTTTAGAGAGGGGTGTATTCCCCCATTGCCAACAACATTTTTATATGGTCTAGGGAGATATAGATAGTTAGAGTGTACCAATATACGGCAAAGGTGTGTAACTCTGTTACATGTCCATGCTCACATAAACACACACACACACACATACACACACACACACATATATGTTCACAGCTGAACATTTTGCTAACTGCATTTCCTCTGATGATATGAACCATTGTTGAAAATCCATGGATTAATGAAATTAAAATAACTCCTCCTATATATTCCTTTTGTCAAGCAATACATTCTTAAATCGAATATATGTCTATATATGTTGTTTTTTCAGAATTTAAAATTTAACCAGGAAATTTATATATATATATGATTAGTATATATTATCAGGAAACAATATATATATATATATATATATATATATATATATATATATATATATATATATATATATAGCCAGTAGAGTTTAGTTTCCTAGAAGTGCATCCAATGAAACAACATGTGTCTACCCAAGAGTGCTCAATGAGTGAACAGAGCAGGTATATTAAATTTATTTATACAAACATTAATGGCTACACATGTGCGTACATGTTTCTGTAATGACCTGCGTTGGGGGATTACGTCTTCAGGCCAAGAATTACCGTCGAAAACTGATATTTCAATCAAAAAACATTTTCCTATTTTGTTTGTAAAGTTAGAATGTAACCTGGGTGGGAGTCATAACTCGGTGAGAGGACAAGTGAGGTCTTTGAAGATAATAAACATCTTCTATTTCATTCCCTTTCTCTCTATCCATCCCATCTTTTGGTTTTTATGGCATAAGGTATATATATATATATATATATATATATATATATATATATATATATATATATATATATATATTGTTTCCTGATAATATATACTAATCCTTATTTAAGAAGTTCAATGTAATTACAGAGTAATATAGTGAACAAATGACAAAAGTCTATATTCCAAAGTCCATGATGTTGACAATCTTATAATTCGTTCCTTTAATTCAGTTGACATTTACAATTCTTGACAGTATTTCTTTCGTAGCGCAAAATCAATCACTTAATTTTTATATCAACTAGTGAATCTATTTTTCCCTTAATTCCTCAGAAGAAATGTCAACAATCAATCCGTCAAAAGTAAATAAAGTACGTTTTGACATGATTCAAATCCGAAAATTGGAAGAGAAGCTACAAATACCGTATAATATGTTTCCATTACGCCATTTTTTTAAATTTTAGATTCACTAGTTGATATAATAATTAAGTGATGGATTTTGCGCTACAAAACAGATACTGTCAAGAATTGTAAATACAAACTGAATTAAAGAAATAAATTATAAGATGGTCAACATTATAAACTTTGGAATATAGACTTATATTCATTCATTTACTATATATATATATATATATATATATATATATATATATATATATATATATATATATATATATATATGCAACGAAACAGTACTGTATGCTGATGACAATTAACCCCCTCTCTTTGAGTTCAGCACTTTGTAAATATATTTTCACCCGACGCGTATTTAAGCTATTAAGCGTAGCTCACTATTAATTTGTTTGTAAACAAGCTGATGGTTAGAGCACTGTTGCGACACTCGAGGAGAAATATTTACGGCACTGATTCGTAACCTAATGGTGAGAGTTGCCGACTGTCAATGCGACGGTCGTAGGTTCGATCCACGGCTGGGGAAAGGTGTATGTCTAGCCGCACTGATGAGTTGTGATACAACGAAACAGTACTGTATGTGGATGACAATATATATATATATATATATATATATATATATATATATATATAGAGAGAGAGAGAGAGAGAGAGAGAGAAGTATGTAGGAATCCTCTCCTACACATAATTGAGAGTAATCTGGTGCTCTATGGCCTACTATAATAATACGGCCGTATATGTCATATTGAGAGGCAATTTTCTAAGAGGTCATTGAAACTACGACAAAGTGAGGTAACTCAGAATTTTTTTTCTATTCAACCATTATTTCAGATGTTAATGCTTAGATAATTAAATAATTATTTCAGGTTTTAATATTTGAAATAATACTTAAATGAATTCTACTTACATATTTTACTGTTATTCTGTCCAAAGTAAAATGTTTCCATTAATTAGATGTATTTTCCCTTTTTATTTCTTTATAATACACAACAAAACAAAAACAAATTCATTTTGAGTCGTCTCCCCTGACCTTTCCAATAATTTTGTTGTTTATAAATATGAAAAAAAAACAAACTTTGCTTTGATTACAACAGGTTATTTGTTTTTTAAAGATTTTATTAGGATATCTTTATTTTTAGAATATCAAAATATTTACAAAGCACAGGAATATAAAGATTGGAAAGGAAGGAAATTGTTTTTCACTCTGTTACAAAATTATCAAATCATTAACTGCTATCTTTCTTACAAGATCAATTTTAAAGTATCTTTACAAAGCACAAGAAATTCAATAAAAATTGTAAACAAAGGTAAATGCTCAACAGTAAATTTCACTTTTATTTTGATCGTTGCCGCTTTTTAAATATTTTTAATGAATCTTTTCTAATTTCATTTGAAGAAAGTTTTTGCTTGTTGTTATAGAATATATTCATATTAATTTTTGTTGCAAATTTATGTACTTTTTCAATGTGTTTCTCACATGTAAATACATACTTTGGCGAATAAGTTTTTAAAATTATTTCTGCAGACTTCCTAGTTGTAGACTGACCATGTTTTTCAATGAATTGAGAAGAAAAATCAAAAATTGCAAAGCAAGAACAAATAAATTCAGCAATCTGAGTGGATGGAATTGTCAAACCATAAAAGTAGAACACATATCACAGTTAAAGCGCTTCAAAAGTTTTTTTGCAACATAACCAGCAATTGAATATGCTACTTCTTTGCTGTCATGTGATAAACTTAGTTCATTTATTTCTGACTCATGTTTGGACAAAATATCCAGAAGATTATAATTTTCATTCTTTGACAATGGATTGAGGTTTTCCTGCCAAATGTTAATATTTTCTTTTGAAAGAGATCTACAGATTAAAATCTTTTCACTGCTATAAATCTCACGAAGACCCACTAAAAATCTCCCTCCGCTCATTTGACGATACTGTGAAAATCGCTTTTGAAGGGGATCACTTTGAAATCTACGAGTGAGAATATATTCATACCCATCATTCAGCAGTTCTTTCATGAGCATTGCTTGTTCTCTCAAAGTTGTGACAAATGCTTTGCTAGTCTGTGCAGTGAGGCAAAAGTCATAAATTATTGACCAAGATTCGACCCAGTTAGAAAATATTTGGTAAAAGTTGATCTTATCATCACTTGCAGTAACAGCATTATTAAATAAAATAGAGGTAAATCTTTGATTAGAATTGGCTAGTAACAGTCACTTCAAGACAGACTTTAACTACAGTTGGCACTGTCTTCTTCAACCCTGAAATCATAAATATTATGTTGCCAGTTTCATCAGCACCAACATACTTCGCACCATGAAACTGAGTTCGCTTTTGAAGGTACATTTCATCCAACATCAAGATACAATCCTGAGAAAGTTTACCTTTTCCCAAGAGAGATTTTGCAGCAGTTATAGATTCTACATCACCTTTTTGTATTTTTTCTAATGAAGAAAATGAAGGAAATGGTAATTGCTCAACCAGTAGTTTATATGCTTGCGGAGAAGTATAGCGCAATAATAAAAAGAATCTGATTAGTTCAACAGAAAATGAAGGGCGACCCTTACGTTTAAAATGTTGAAATTTGTATAGTTCTTTTAGAATGGAATTTGGAGGTTCTGCTACAATATAAGAGGGAAAATTTTCCAACATGCTATACCTTGTAAGTTTTGCGTTGTGACCCTTCACAAACCAATGGGGTGATGGCCTTTGACTGCGGTCATATACGATATCATGTTAAACCTGTCCTTTCATCTGTCAGCATAATAGTCTTGTTAAAAGTACACTTAGTTTGACCCCGCCCCCATACAAAAGACTTTAATAGTAAATAAGTAGTCTTAAGTAAAAGTATTCGTGTTTATTTCTCTTAGTATTAGAAACAAAATTATATACAAGATCAAAGTGTAGTATCTGTTCTTCAGATGCTGCACTTCTATTTCTTGTTCTCTTTCGGTGGAGGAGAAATCCTTCACCACTGAGACAATTTTTATTTTTGTACCTTTTCTCCACGTTAAAAAACGACCCTGGTGTCTAACTCTGTCCCGTGGGGAGGCATAGTAAATAGGGACATAATAACGCTAACACATAGGTTCTTATTAAATCGCCGAGATTAAGGAATCTAAATAGGTTATGATTCCAGAATATGTGAGAACGCTGATACTGCAAAAACATAAAAGAAAAAAAAAAAAAAGAAAAAAAAAAGAAAAAAAGAAAAACAAAGCAAAAACAAAAAAAAAAACTATAAAAACAAATTTGCTGAACCTGAACACACGTGCGACCACGTGAGAATTTGATATTCCCGCTAAACTTCCAGTTTATGAGCTAACTGAACCTCTCAGAGTTTGTGCCGCACACGGACAAGGCAGAAACAATAGTAGTAGTAATAGTGATGGTGTTTTTACCCCCATATGACATACCCGGGAACTAAAGGATACTTCGTTCCAAATTTGATGCGATTCTGTTAAGCAGTTTGGAATAAAAAAACTTGACGAAGAGACAAGTAAAATTGATCAACTTTGTTTTTAAATTAAAACAAAAGCCAATCTAACGAGTCTGGCTCGGCCTTAACTCGGCGTGTTTTTTTTTTATACTCACGTTCACCCCTAACAAAGCATATCGCCATTTGGACGTAAGGGGCTACTATTTCGAACCATGCCTAGGAATAAATATAACGTAAACCAACATCTTGTTAATCATTCCTAGACATGGTCCTAAATAGTATGCCGTTATGTCCAAGTGGTGATATACTGCAAATCAGTACAGTCATGGAAGCAGGTAGCAGGAAGGTAATTCCAAAGTCTAGCTGTCCGAGGAAAGAAACTATTAGAGTAGAAAGCTGTCTGGCATTTAGAGACCTCAACAGTGAAGGGGTGAGATTTTGTTGCTAAGCGGGTTTGTCGAGGGACACAAGTGCAACAAGTTCATCAGAGCACATTCCATTAAAATACTTGTAAAACGGGCACAGAGATGCAACATTGCGGCAACATTGTGTTGAATCCACAGGAGGCGTAAATAAACAGACGACTGTGGTATGTATCCTCATAATCGTTTAACTGATGTTTTTGGCAGCGTAGACAATTGACTATAGAAAGAATGATAATAATAGCGGCCATTTTGTTTTTATATCCCATTGATCAGAAGGCTTTCTCATTGCATCTGATTATTATGTAGTGCAATGTATATATATATATATATATATATATATATATATATATATATATATATATATATATATATATTGCTTTTTGTTATCTTCTTTATTATGCATTAATTCATTGTCTCAAACTTAATATCGGTTGGTTTTTCCGATTACCATTTTCGGAACAAGTTAATGGATCAATCGATCACTTTTCATATTTGATGGACATTTTTGATGGGCCACACTCATTGCAATGGAAGTGGCACTACTGGAAACGTATGTTATACGGTGTACAATGTTCAAGTTTGTAATTATTAGTCATTATTATTAGCAAACCTTTTAATTTGTGGTGGATCAAACATATAAAAAATATTCTTTCGAGTTAGATATTTTTAGGGTGTAACCATTTATCAAGTCCCAAAGACCACTCAAGGATAAGGGCTAATGAATGTTAGGTGGCCAGTAATAGTAGAGATTGAGTGTAAATTGATTATTTAAGAGGAAGGCTCAACAAGATCTTAATGACATTAGACTTGAAAACAACCACGTTATAGTCAGCTGGAAAGCAGCCCTGTAGTATTACGTGGGTAGTTCTAGTAACGAAGCGTTGCTCAGTGAAGTTTCGTTTAATGTTTGGCACAGATAGCGTGTAAAAGAAATTGTTGACAGTGGTTGTAGCTAGGTGAGTGTTGTGAATGTTTTACAGGGGGAACCATAGAATGAAGCCCAGTTCGCTAGGATTAATGTGTAACACCTGTTCTTTCAACGTCACTGAAACATACACATGTGTATTGTTATCGGATTTGAATTAATTTGATTTTTTAAAAAATTTGATAAACAGAATTTGTTATGAATTGTATCGATTGACTTCATATTTGTTTAGCCCAAACTCAACTAGCATAAACAAGGCATACTCCGACTGCAGCGCAAGAAGCTACTGTCGAAAGAGTTCGATTTAAAGGGAGCAATCTGGGTGTGGAGTTGATCAGCAAGATGTTTGTTTGCATTACATTTAAATTTCTGCAGGTTGGTACTGTTAAGAAAATATGGAACAGGAAGAACATTTCAAAGGCAAACGGCCCAATCAAAGAAGTTAGTTAAGTAGAACAATATTTATAGTTGGACAAAGTATTTTTTGAGTGTAATGAAATAGTATTGTAATTTATTCTGAAGAACATGGTGATACAATACACAAGAACTTGCTATTCAGAATAAAATACTGATTTTATAGGATGATACGCGAAAAAAACGTATACGCTTGTTCAAATCTGGTCACACTGCAGACGTATTGCATGAATAAAGTAGTCTAGTACGGTTTTTAGAAACACGTTTACTTAAAAATATAGAAGTCTCGTTATTCAAATTTGTATTATACTTAATATGATTATTAGAGACACTGATTAAATCTAAAAATCCAATTACTAAAATTAAGACACCGTAAGCGGTTTTGCTAAAATATGGAACGGAACGGGAGTCACTAAACATGAAACGAAATACGAAAGCATATGGAAATAATTTATTAAAAAAATATTTTAGCTTTAGCATTTCTTATTTTATCATGAAAAAAAAAAGAATGAGGGTTTTATGATACATTATTTATGACACAATTATGTGATAAAATCTAAGAATTAAAAAGAAAATATATTAAAGACAACTTTATTTATAGAAATGAAAAAATATATTTCTAAATTGTTTTCGTTTGAATATATTTAAAATATTTAACAAAATATTTATAGAAATATAAACTTAATTACTTTTTCGAAATAACATATTTCCATATGAATATATTTTAAATATAAAAAAAAATATTATTTTTATTGTTTCATGATGAAACAAGGAGTATTTCTATATGGTTTCGTATTTCGTTTCATGCTAAGTGACTTCTGTTCCATATTAAGCTAAACCAAATCCATGTCCGGCGTCTTAACTTTGGGAACTGCTTATTTGGATTTAACCGAAACACTGTTAGATTTATTGTTTTTCTTTTCATATTTCGTGAAGATCGAAACCGAATCGGAGATTGTTTATAATGAACCCGAAATAAGTAATGAACAAATAAACCAACCGAATTTTCTTATCGTTTTAACGTAAATAGCGCATGTACTAGCACCCATACGATATCGTATTTGGTATTTATTAGAAAAACAAAAAACAAAAACGTTTTGACTCCGTCCTATCATAGCTATCTATATTAATAATAAAAATAATCGGTCTAACCTACGCTAGCGTAAAAAACTAGCTGGCAGCCCGGCGTTGCCCGACCGTACAATACGCTTAAACATGAGATTTTAATTTATACAGATTGCGTAAGTATTATAGAATCAATCCTCTATTGATTATTATATATTACGAGGAAAATTTGCCCGGTAGACTAATTCGCAAATAAATAAATAAATAAATAAATAGATAAAATAAAAATAAATAAAATAAAAATGAATAAATAAATAAAATAAAAAATAATAATGATAATGTCGTTCATCAAATTCCGTCTGTGTTTGTTTCACGTCAGCTGACATTTGGGCTTGACGATGAATGCCCTAGAAAAGTCACGTCTGATTAATGATTAGTTTTAAAATATGCGAACGAAGAAATGATTTGTAGCGTTTTTAAATATTACATTTTTTTTTATCGTAAATTAAATTTATTAATAAGAAAAAAATTGAAATAAAATGGTACGGTACACCTGGGCTTGAACAAGAGATCATTTGATCTGTAGTCGAATGTTCTACCACTAAGCTATATCTCCAGACTATAACACATCCTTTTTAAAAATGAAATGATTTGCTGAAATTTTATTATATCCTTGGCTGGTGTAACGTAAAATATTCCCTGTAAAATTATTCTTTTTTGTTTATCTATGAGAGAGAAAAGCTACTTTTAAGATCGTATTTTTTTATTTTGGATACTTATCGGATGAATTTTTGTACAAAGTCTATCTAAGAATACTACCAGACATATAAATTAGCGTTGCGTGAAATTTTCAAAAGATAGGCTCAACCGTTTCGGAATATATAAGGAAAGAACTCACACACACAAAGTGATTTTTATATAATATAATTGTTTGGTGGCCTGGAGCCAAAGGTGGCTTCGTGACCGGGCTCGAATCTCGACCTGCAGGATTTGTAATGCTACACCGATGATTGCGTAAGCATGAAACACTAGTTTGCAGGCATAAAAGAGTTATTGTTTAATTATATATATATATATATATATATATATATATATATATATATATATATATATATATATATATACAAGCAAAAGTACCCGTCGTTGACTGGGTTCAAAAACAGCCTACAGAAAATGGACTCTGATTTATGAAAGTATGATAGGTTATGAAAAGGAAGGGTTGTAAAGAGATAGCTTCGAATTTGGGGGTATCAAAACTAAAGCAAAATATGATGAAAGTAAAAATAAAATAGATAAACCCCATAATTTATTATACCATACCTGTTTACACTGAAACACTTATCACAATATTCTGTGGATCTATATTAAAAAACCTTGTTAAACTTTGTAACATAGTTTGTGCCTATTTCCATTCTATGGAGGCCAGGCGCGAACGCAGACCCCACAATTTTATTATACAATCCCTATTTAAGTTAAAACATACTTATCAAAGTATTCTTATGTACATCTATATCAAAAACACTTGTAAACGTTTTTCGTTTTTTTTTTTAATTTTTAAATTTTTTATTTCCATACTTTGTGGACCAGGCGCGGACGCAGACCCCACAATTTTAATGAACCAATGTTCTGCCAGATCAAATATACCCATTCCTGTGTCTCAATACATCTATCATTATATGCAATATTTTAAAATAGTAAACCATATAGGAGCCTATTCGTGACCACACACACACACACACACACACACACACACACACACACACACACACACACACACACAGAATTCAGCTTTATATTATAATATATATATATATATATATATATATATATATATATATATATATATATGAATTATTGATGAGACGAGTCCAATATTTTTCCTGATTCCAACACAATTACCGATTTCTATTCTTTTTAAATTTCTAAATATAGAGTTGTTTTTTTTTGTGTGTGTATGTGTGCGTGTGGGTGTGATTACCACAGAAGTCATGTGATATGTGCATTTTTACATTTTCGTAAATGTAAAAAATATACTAATGGGTGTGAGCTAATGATGTTAGTTGTACTGATATTTCAAAATCAATAAATATTCATAATTTCATTATTAATATGAACCGTCGAAAATTAAGTTTTAAACAAAGACCAATAATAAAAAAAAAATTAAAAGATTCATTTTTTGCCATCGGAAAATAGGCACACATTTTCCGATTCCGATACTCCTGAAAGTTCCGATTTTAAATTCTAAACAATCGTCCCAACACTAATATATATATACAGGGTATCCCAAAAGGATTTTAAATTTGATTAACTTCCTCAATATTTATGTTATGCTTACCAATTTTCATATGTAGGTAGATGAGCCGCTCTATGATTCTTTGAGATATAGTAAGATATCATAGTCTACTTATTCTAATTTTATTTACACAACTTAATCCAGGGTATGTTTTTTACAAGTTCTAATTTTAGTTATGAAAAATGATGTTACTCAAATGTCCACCATTTTCATTTTCACACTCTTGTGCTCTCTGCAGGGCATTGTCCAGCACATCACAATGTTTCAGAGCTTATGACCCTAATTTCCTCCTCTATATTGTTTTTAAGGGCATTTATTGTGACTGGTTTGTTTGCTTATACCCGCTCTTTGAGGTAACCCCAAAGGAAGAAATCTGCACATGTGAGATCTGGCAAACGGGGTGGCCAATTTATCTCACAGCTACGAGAAAGTATTTAGTTGGCGAATATGTCCTGGGGCAGATTTAATGTTTCTTGTGCCGTATGCGCCGTTGCACCGTCCTGCTGGAACCACATTGATTGAGAGACCCCCATTTGACTTGATCTCCTTCTTACCGATGTGGATGGATCCTCAGCCACACTCTCTGCTAATCTCTGACGATTCTCATCACTTCTTACCGTACGGGGTCTACCAGATTTATGGAGATCACATACAGACCCTTGCTCATGAAATCGAGCCACCATAGCTTTTATTGCATTAGGAGTAGGGGAATTTCTTGTGTTGAAGTTTCGTCGAAATTCTCTTTGAGTTTCTGATATTGACTCATTCAAGCGAAAATACGACTCTACGATAAATATCCGCTGCTCGGTAGTGTAAGGACTCATGATGAACTTGGAAAGATTACTCTAGATCAACTGAAAAAAATAAAAGAAAAATATAAAAAATTAAGAAAGTTATGAATTTTTTTTAACCGTCCGCTTATTTTGGGACACTCTGTATATATCTTTATATATATATATATATATATATATATATATATATATATATATATATATATATATATATATATATATATATATATAGTGGAAATGGTAATTAATAAAAACTGAAGAGAGTGCTCAATACTGTTGTAGAGCAAATATGCGTTTTATTTTTTATTACCGTATCTTTCTGTTAAGTTACATTATTGTTTCAGCTACCCGGCCGGGTAGCTGAAACAATAATGTATCTATTTACTATGCCTCCCCACGGGACAGAGTTAGACACCAGGGTCGTTTTTTAACGTGGAGAAAAGGTACAAAAATAAAAATTGTCTCAGTCGTGAAGGATTTCTCCTCCACCGAAAGAGAACAAGAAAATGAAGTGCAGCATCTGAAGAACAGATACTACACTAATGTATCTTAACAGAAAGATACGGTAATAAAAAAGAAAACGCATATATATATATATATATATATATATATATATATATATATATATATATATAGAGAGAGAGAGAGAGAGAGAGAGAGAGAGCTTTTGCTTGCCGTATATGAATTGACCACTAACCAGTATAAATTTTTGTTACAAAAGTTTTTTTCTGACAACTTACAATCATCAACATATTGTATGAATCAGATGATATCATTATTAGCACTCATTTCCTCGATATTTTTTCTCGTTAGAATTTTTTTCTAGAAAAACATCATGTACTTATAGGAGGAACCACGTGAAATTTTTTAAATAATAGAATGTAATTGATTTGATTTGTAAAGAAAATTGAATAAAACTAATGTTATTAGGAATGCAAATAAAACAGTTTTTGGCATAATTATGAATAAAACAAATATACTTGTATTTTTTCTTCAGTTCTGTAAACGCGCGTGCACACACACACACACACACACACACACACACACACACACACACACACACAGATATATACGTACTTTGGGGTAATTGCGCCAAATTCGGGGGTAATTGCGCCAACTAAAAAAAAAGTACTTTTATATGAATGGACCACTTTTAGCTAGTTGGCGCAATTACCCCATAATACGGTATATATATATATATATATATATATATATATATATATATATATATATATATATATATATATGTATATATATATGTATATATGTGTGTTTGTGTGTGTGTGTGTGTGTGTGTGCGCGCATATATCGATAATACCCCGGATAAAAATAACAGAATAAATTTCAAGTTTCAACATAACTATAAATGTAATTTTAAACAAAAAAATTCTCAATTGCACTTTTTTTTTTTGCATTTTCACTCCAAACAAAGCACAATGCCACTTTGATGTAGCGGGCTACTATCTGGGACATAATTTGCAGGCGTACTATTTAGGGAGTTGAGCAGCAAGATGTCTGTTTACATTACCCTTGAACTTCTGCATGTCAGTACAGTCAGGGAACAGGAACGCGGGAGGGAATTCCAAAGTCTAGCAGCCCTAAAGAAACTATTAAGAGTAGAAGGCTTTCTTACATCTAGGGATTTCTAATATGCAGGGGTGGGATTTTGTGGGATTTGTCGGGGTATTTACGTCGGTGAGAGATGGGAAGTACAATGGTTTTTATTTTGTCGTAGAAACTACCATTAAAATACTTGTAAAACATGGAGAGGGATGCAGCAATTCGTTGATGAGACAGCGGTTGAAGCCTAGCTTCAAATATCGGGACTTATTAGGTTGGCGACTCTCTTTTGAACCCTGTCTAAGAGGGAGAGACTAGAAGCAAATTCCCCAGCCTAAAAGTGGCAATGATCTATTATATAAATCTTACCTGTCTGTTTAAATGTATGTATGTATGTATGAATGCACGTCTCGCAAAAACCTTTGATAGAGGCGACGGATTTTCCCGAGATCGATATTGTTTTGAAGCTCGACCCTTCGGACGATACATATCGAAAAATTGGCTAAAAAATGAATTCCTTCATTCTCAACTGCCTACTTTTTTACAGGGAGGGGTCGCTTTTTTCGCCGATATTTTCGGAAGTCATTTCTTCTTTTCGATTGATAAGCCTTAATTTAAATATTCATCACTTCCGGTTTGGCGATGGGCGCAACAGCAAAAACGTCATTTTTTTCACGTTCTTTTCCTCCTTCGCGGTACGGGTTCGAGCCTGCCTGCCTACTACCACTTTTTTCTTTTTGCTCAGCACACACCTCCAAACACCCGAGCAACGCCAGGCACCAAGGCTAGTACTTTATAAAAGTTATAATTCAGCAAAATAAAACAAACAAACAAACAAACAAACAAACAAACAAAAAACTGCCTTGTTTTGAACTTGTGATTAAAAAACTTAATGACCGAATATATTTAAAAAGTCTAACTTTTGTCAAGAAAGCTATATCGGTCAGCGATACTCGGGAAAATCTCACTTCACTTTATATATGAAATAAGAACTAATTTAATTCTCAGCAATATCGGCATCTTTGCTAGTTTTTCTATAAATATGGATACCTTATGTTTCTATCCAGCGTTTCATATTTTATTTATTTTTTATTTTTTAGATTGTAATCTTCACTCGAGATAGTCATCCGATTCGATCACGTCTGCCCTTCGACTCAGACTGTTTTTTTCTTTATATTTTTCTTCAGAAATCAAATCGTTGTGGGCAGTCGATCGATAGTACTCTTGTGTTATGTAGCTGCAATTTAAAGGCGGCGTTCAATACTCACTCACTGTGCAATAATTTGAAAGAATCGCTCCAACTTGGCGACACGAAAATAAACTTTTATATCTGTTGTGTTACTTTATTAAGTCTATTTTCGTTGTTTGTCTTCAAGTAAGAAATGTTATCGACATGGAAGCGAATTTCGACATCCGATTTGCCTGGTGGTCGGAGGGGAAAGAGAGCGGTTCACATGTTTTCTTTGTAACCACTTGTGTGATCACCCGACCTTTAAATCCGTTAGTTATTTCACAAGTGTATGCTGTGACTTTTATGTTCGTATATGAAAGTGTCGCTGGATGCCACAATGATGATGATGATGATGATGATGGAGGAGGAGGAGGAGGAGGAGGAGGAGGAGGAAATAAAGAACATTGTTAAAAAAGGTTGTTATGGTAGTGATTTAATTTTTTTTTTATTACATTTTCACCCCAAACAAGGCGCATTGCAACTTTGGTGTAGGGGGCTACTATCAGGGGCAGCAACTACTGGGGCACTATGTTGGGATTTGGGCAGCAAGATGTCGGTTCACGTTGCACTTGAACTTCTGCATGTCAGTACAGTTAGGGAAGCAGGAACCTGGAATGGAATTCCAGAGTCTAGCGGTTCTGGGGAAGAAACTACTGGAGTAGAAAGATCTTTTACATCTAGGGATCTCTACTGTGTGGAGGTGGGATTTAGCTGCCTGTCGGGTTTGTCGAGGGTGTCTACGTCGTGGGGGCACAAGTGTCTGCAGTTCGCCAGAGCATTCACCATTAAAATACTTGTAGAACAGGCAGAGGGATGCAACGTTTCGTCGATGGGAGAGATGCTGAAGCTTAGATGCCAGTTCAGGGCCTATCAGATTGGCGACTCTTTTTTTAACCTTGTCTAGGAGCGAGAGACTAGTAACAGATGCACCAGCCCAAATGTGACAACATGGGCGAATGGTGGCCTTATAGAGCTACAGGATACTTTCAGGTGTCAGTAGTTTTCTAGCACGGTAGAGAGAGCCTACCTTTTTCGCAGCGGCCCTGGCAATGTTTTCAATATAATTGTTCCAACTCATGTTTCCTGTGAACGTTAGGCCAAGCAGTTTGAAAGATGTAATCTCAGACAGGGAGTCTCTGGCCATTGCTATTGGTGGCAGAGAAGGTTTCTTGTAATTATTGAAGGAAACCAGTTTAGTCTTGGCAGCATTGAATGTGACCATCCATTTATGTCCCCCTTCCACGACAGATTGGAGGTCATCCTCTAGTGTTTTTGCCATATCTTTAATGCACACACAATGATTTGTGGATATGATGAACTGATAAATCAGAAATCTGTTTTCTTCCATCGTAATTGGGATGACACTCAACAGCCAATAAAACCACGCTAGCCGAAAAAGTTGGCATCTTGGATTATAAAAACATCTCCAAAAAATGTCAGAAATGTTACCTTTTGGCAACTTAACGAATCTCATCTCAATGCTAACCTTGTTAAGAAAAACAGTTGACAAAATTCCTTAGGATGAGCAAATGTGTTTGCAGGACACTAGAAAAATATCTCAGATGTTATGAGTTTCTTTGGATAGGAAAAACAAGATAATCAATTTATTTAATTTTTTTACTTATACGAAATGGCATTTGTGGAAACTCTTGATTATGCAAATGAAGCAAGAGGAGGAGGGACCCTCTCACGTGAATGATGGTGAAAGGTAGAGACCTAATGGAGGGGGAAGACAATGGGACCCTCCTGTTAAAAGTGGCAGTCAAAGATGCAGATTTGATGAAAGAGGAAGAAAATAAATTTATTTTCAGAGCTTGATAATTAAAAAAAAATTGCCTGAGATTGGTTTACTAAGGAGTGAAATGAAATTCTGTCGATCAGGAGGCGAGATTTATTCATATGATTCTCAATACAATGAAAGGCAAAAAATATCCTCAAGGACACACTCTGCCTAACTGCCAGGAGGACCCACGGCATTCAGAGAAAAGAAAACCCTTGCCACTGAATCCAAACTGTTAAGAGACAAGTCTCCAGATTTAGGGTTGAATGCCCTGACTTTACTTATAGAAGTTATTAGTTCCCAAACATTTGCATATTGATTTAAAAACTTATGAATGATCATTGTTTAATAACTTTCAGTAAATAATTATCCTGTTATTTTTTATACAATAATCCCAGTTATCAACTTGTTATTCTTGTATTTATTTTGGGTTTGAAATAACCTCTACTTGCCAGTGACGTCGATTTGGAAGACCAGGGCTCAACGGATTGGACACTCAATCCAAAGCAACGCAATCTGTCCGAACGGATCCTCTCATGAACCAGGACACTCGCTGAAGAAACAGCCCAGTCCCATCGATTAAACGAGACCCAGAGCGGACAAATCTGGTGACGTCACTCGTTGGACGTATCTTATTTTTTCCTGCTTGATTGCACGTTCTGAGCATTATCTGTGCATACATTACACGACATTTTCTAATTTAGTAATATGTTTTGAAATGGGTTATGATCATTAACATTTCGATCTTTCGAAACAAGAAATTTTTACATTCATTTGCATCTATATAAATAACACAGTGGATGCATGTGTGTCTGTGTGTGTGTGTGTGTGTGTGTGTGTGTGTGAATATTTAAGCGATAAACTCTTAAACTACTGGTGACATGACACTACATATAACAAGAAATAGTAATCATTACATCAAGGATGGTTGATAACGTGTAAAACCTTTGGCTAGATGAATAACGCGTACAGAAGTTGAAATACAAAAATGTTAATATTAACGTGCCGAAATATTTCTATTATTTGCGCATGCGTGAAACTAATCATAGCTTAAACTGGTTTAATTTTAAAACATTCTTATCTGTCTCGTGGGTTAGCTCAAATGATAAAGAACGCGGCTGGAGTGCGAAATAGAGAATTATATAATAATTACGAAATCTGCATTAATAAAATGTATTTAAGCGTATTATACAATCGGCCATGTCCGGGCTAGTATCAAAATAAGAAAGAATGACGTTAATTGGCTATTGACTTGCTTTTACGTAGCGCTTAGAATACTAGTTAAATGCCTCTAACACAGACGATATTGTGTTATTAGAGGAAATAAACATTATTCTAAAAATGTTAATGCAAAAAAACTGGACTCACTTTCTGTTTTTAACAAAAGCCTTTATGACTGGTATTTCCAACAACGCATTGAAAAAATATTTAAACAATTCATTTGTCGCATGTGACTTTTCATCTCTACTGTGATGTCACCCATATATATCGAACACGTGCTTTTCTCGTCACGTCTCGAACACCAGTACTTTGC
>NC_136482.1:178114696-178204696 GCF_053919585.1 Euprymna scolopes
AGGGGGAATAGTTGTAGTAATGATTGAGAAAGATAGAGTGTAAGAAATAGTGAGGAGATAGAATGTGGGATGGTGTATGAGAGGAAGAGAAGTGGGGAAGTGGGAATGAGAAACAGTGAGAGAGAGAGAGAGAGAGAGAGCGAGGGGAAAGAGAAATATAGTGAAAGAGAGAAAACAAGAGAGAATGAATTTGTACGTGTGATATACATATAAATAAACACACACACACACACACACATATATATATATATACATAGAGAGAGAGAGAGAGAGAGAGAGAGAGAGAGACAGACAGACAGACAGACAGACAGACAGACAGACAGACAGACAGACAGAGACAGAGAAACAAAGAAAGAGGCTGAGAGAGTGTGTATATGTGTGTGCGTATTTGTAAGTGAGAAAGCGAGAGAAAGAGAGAGAGAGAGAAAGAGATAGATAGATAGAGAGAGAGAGAGAGAGAGAGAAAGAGAGAGAGAGAAAGAAAGAGAGAGAGAGAGAGAGAGAGAAAGAAAGAGAGAACGGAAGAATATGCAACGCACTAAGAGGAAGCAGAAAACTATTAGAAAACAAGCGAAGTGGACCAAAGAACAGAAAACAGATGAAAGAATTAAAACAAAATGTGTTGAAAAAAAAAAAAAAATTAGAAGAGGTAGAAAAAAAAGGAGATCACTTTAAAGAAATTTAAAATACAAACGAGAAATAAACAAACCGAAAGGGGGGGAAAGGGGTCAATCTTTTTTTCCAGAGAAAAGAAAAAGGAAGAAAAAAAAGCAGTAAAAACACACACACACAAAATGAAAGAAATCAATGGATAAAGAAAATGAAAGAAAAAATAAAAGAAACTAAAACTGAAAGAATGATTGAAATTGATTGAGGAAATGGAAGCGTGATAGAAAAATGAAGGGAAATCCCAACGGGTGTATTTGTGTTGGTGCAAGATGGCGGAAGCTTCTTTTTTATTAGAGATCGAAAAAAACAAGACAAATAAAGCAACAAAAAATAAGAAGATACACAAAGCAAATGACGAGAAAGTTTGTAAGGATCAAATCAGTACCGATCTAGGTCCCAATTGAATAAATGCGTGCATGGATGTATGTAAAAGATTATATATATATATATATATATATATATATATATATATATAAATATATATATATATATATCTGTTTATCATTCTGTCTCTGCATCTGTCATTTTATCTCTCATTACACACACGCACACAAACAAATACACACAGACAAACACACACACATATATTTCATTAATTTATGTAAAATTTTATGCATTTATTTTCAGTATTTACTTCGAAAGTGCTCGATACGTGGGTAGATCTAGGCGAACCAGGTGAATTAGAAGTTAAGTGATTCCCATTGGCTACGATAAATGGGTGTACGAATAACAAAGAATCTGATTGGTAGACTAGCAAAACACAGTACGATGGATATATATTTATATAATAAAGACACAAAGCAACATCGAGTCCATGTAATACCTCGACGAATCCTCAAGCAGAAAATTCTATGTAGCTTAATTGCCACCTATATCTTCAAAACTTACCACACGCACACACACACGCACACACACACACGCACACACACACATATATATATATATATATATATATATATATATATTAACAGGGAGACCCGACGTTGCCCGGAATTGAATGATGATCAACGAATGTTTCACACTTCCATGTTTTTATTGTCATTGAAATCGGTGAAATTGCCCAGTTTTCAATCAAATGAATTGATTGCCGACTCTAGTTGGGTACCCATCGCGGTGCACCAGGAGAAAACTCACTTGCCTCATCGCAATGACTTAGTTTACGATGCATAGTAATCTACATTGCAGAAAACCTGCTGTTGATTTTATAAAAAATCATGAATAGTGGCTTGAATTAAAGTTTAAAATACAAAAGTCAAGTATCGTGTTCACTTGTGCTCTAAAGAGAAACATTCATTTCGAACGAGCCCCTGTCATATCAAAGAACCTACTGCAGATTTTATATGTCGGGCCTTTCGGCTTGTGTGGTAATAAAACTTCTCAAATGCACCTGTGATGTTAGGCTGTGTAAGGTGTTAATTTGGTGTCTAAAATCGCTTGTTTGTTCTTTCATTGGATTATTTATCAAAGACATTCTGATACAAGACCTATCTAAGAACGCTGGCAGGCACATAAAGTACCTTCATGTGAAATTTCATAAAAATCGACCCAGCTGTTTTTGAGTCTATAGGAAACGAACTCACAAACACGCAGACAAAATTCCTTTCATATAATAGTAGAGATAGAGAGTATATAGACATAATTTACAGCTTAAAAATACCATTAAAAGTATATTTTCATCAATAGCAGAGGTCGGACGACCTTGCCGGTCATAAAATACGCTTAAATATATTTTTAATTCATTCAGATTTCGTATTTATTATTACAGAGTCAATTCTTTATTGAATGTTATATATATATAATATTGATTTCAAAAGTTTAAAAAAAATGACTTGGATGCCATCAGCTAGAATCGAAACCAAAACATTTAGCACTCCAGCTTCGTTCCCCACTGTTTGAGCTAATCCAACAGATAGAGAAAAAAGATTTTAAAATTAAACGACTTTTATCTAATGAATGAATTTGCGCATGTGCAAAAGCAATTAAAAATCTCGGCAAGTTGAAATGAACATTTTGTATTTCAATTTGCCGACTTTTATACGCGTTATTCATCTATCCAAACAAAGATTTTACTCGTTATAAACCATCTTTTCTTGTCAACTTCAGTGTTACGTGACACTTAGTTTAAGAGATTATTGGTTAAACACACATATGCATACATCTACTGTTTTATTTATATGGAAAATATAGAAAGAAACTGCAAGAAAACGAAACATTCGCGGACGTAATAAGGATAACACAAACCACGACCTTTCTGACCAATCAGGGACACAGGAATTTGATCAATGTAACATGTAATTACATTTTTTTGAGGGAATGTACTAAAACAGAATAGAGAATGGAAACACACACTAAAAATGTAAGGCCCGTAAGAGTTATTGCACATGCGCTAAAGCACATTTCCTGTTCCGTCTGAACATTAGACCCCACTTCTATTGGATATATAGAAAGGCTACGTTTTGCACCACGTAATACAAACTTTACTTGCAATGATTTCAATATACAGTAAATAAAGGCACATTTCATCATTTTTCCTTTCGAATTAATTAATTATTAAACAGCGCGTATGTACAAACTGAATGCCGACCAGACGCTATCCTTGAGCGTATTTGGTCTATCCGTACATGGCTATTCACAGTGAACCCATCAAACAGGTAACCCAATTCATTCATTTAAGGCATAAACTGACTTTCTCAAGTGATCACGAGACGGCATTGAATCACAGAATCGGGCTGGGTTGTGCGGCTTTCCAAAAACATAGCACCATTCTAAAATCAAAACGGGGGCAAACAACTGTTAAAATAAAAGTTTATTTAATTTATGGCCTCCCAGTAGTTTTATATGGCCTTGATTATATCTACATTGACTAAACAACTAGCCAATTGGATTGAGGTGTTTAAAAATTACGTAATGCGTTTACGAGACATCGCCTGATCGAAAAATCAAAATATCTACCCTCCGTCAAACTACTTCCCTACCCACTCTATTTGATAAAATCAAAAGTAAAACCCTTAAACGTTTTGGCCATGTCAAACGATCAATCACTGGTCTGTCAAAATTATGCTTTGAGGGCATGTTAGAAGGCAAAAGAAGCAGAGAAAAGTCAAGGAGAAGGTGGAGAGAAAATGTTTTTGATTGGACATCTCCCAAAAGTTGGAAGTCTATCGACCAACTTGCCCTGGATCGGATGGAATGACGAAAAATAAATCACGTGGGTTCGAAATCCGCACCAAGCGGAAGATGCGACTCATGAATACAGGGATTTGTTAGGACAACCTGGCATGAGAATACTTCCCTTATAAGTAGGGCTGTGGCAACAAAATATTCTTTTCATTTTTTTGACACTCAAGTATATATCCGACACAGTAAGACACAGTCAATTAACCGAGAACCACATCAAGTCTATATAAAAACATATAGGACATTAACGGATATATACTGAAGAGACAAAACAATGAAAAGAATATGCCGTTGTCACAGCCATACTTATAAGTAAACCCTGACTAAATATTCCAAATAATATAGTATTCGAAACCCAAATAAGATTCCCATCCTGTTTTATAAAAAGAATGGTGATGTTGCCAATACTAACAACAGACACTTTATGGTTGCACCACCTCCTTTAGGTAAGAATCAGGCGGCGGTCTTAGACCCGTTATGATGCTTATCTACCTGTTAATGGTTCACCAGATATGTTGCTCTCCCATACCGAGTAAAAAACGGTATTGACAGCTGTAACAGCCGAAGGCAGCTGGCAGAGTGTAAATCCTGCTCCCAATGGAGTAACCGCCTCACGGAGGCCTGGCTAGTTGGTTCCGAAAAATGAAGATTTAAGTAAGGCGGATCCCTCAGAATCCGCAGGGATCAATGCCCAAGACCGTCGACTGATCGAATCTGTCAGTGCATCTGTGTGTCTGTGAGTTCTTTCCCTTTTTTGGAGCCTATCCAAAAGGGAGAGGCTAGTGGTAGATGCACCAGCTCAGATGTGACAACAATACTCCATGCATGGGCGAATGGTGGCCTTGTAGAGGTACAGGATACTCTCAGGTGTGAATAGTTTTCTAGCACGATAGAGGGGACCCACCTTCCTTGCAGCAGCCTTCACAATGTCCTCAATGTATTTGTTTTAATTCATATTTCCTGTAAATGTTAAGCCGAGGAGTTTGAAGGAAGAATTCTCAGGTAGGAAGTTATTTGCCATGAATATTAGTGGTTGAAGAGACTTCTTGCAATTGTTAAAGGATATCAGCTTTGTTTTATTAGCATTAAATGTTACCATCCATTTACAGCCCCGTTCCATGGAGGTCATTTTATAAGGATTCAACCATTGTCTTGGATTTGTGTACATCCGTTCTTCCCTCATTCATGTCATAGAGCGTTGTATCATCAGTAAATATACCTATCCCAGACACAATATTATCGGGGAGGTCATTGAAGAAGAATAGAAGTCAAAGGATTGACCCCTGAAGCACTCCCACATTAATGTTATGCTGCTTGGATGGACGTCCATCAATGACAACCTGGATGGTCCTGTTGTTTAAGAAGAATCTAATTATATTTAGTATTCGTCCAGTTATACCACATGATTTGATTTTTATTAGCAGCCCTTCATGCCAGACTTTGGCAACAACCTTGGCTATATCGAGGATTACAGCCCTGGCTTCGCCTGCTTTGTCCAGTGCATGGTAAATGCGTTTAAAGATAACTCTTAAAATATCTGTAGTAGAACAACATTGCCTAAATCCGTATTGTTTGTCAGAAAAAAGATTAGCTTTTGCAAGGTGGTTGGTTGGTGCTTGATTGATTAGCGTCTTAAAGATTTTAGCAAAGATGGAGAGGAGACTGATAGGGCGAAAATTGAGAGGATCAGACCTTTCGCCAGAATTCTTGTACCACATAAGTCATTTTCCAGCTATTAGAGAAGCAGGATTCAGCAAGGCATTTGTTGTAGAGTTTGGAAAGTACAGGGCTAGCTCAGCTGAGCATTTGTTAATTATAAGTATAGCAGGAATGAGATCAGGCCCACACGCCTTTGAGGTGTCTAAGTTTTTTATGATATTGCGGGCATGAGAAGGGTTGATTTTCAGATCATCAATTGTGGCTTTCGTCCGCAGAGGGAAATTTGGGAGGGAGTTGTTTGTTGGCTCTAGGGTGGAGTTGGAGGCGAATCGCCGAGCAAGCAGTTCCACCTTTTCTGTTGCCATGCATGCAATCTTCTGGTTGTTGAAATTACTGATTGCCCTTTATTCACTACACTATTATAGATTTTCCAGCAATCATGAGTTCCTGTCATTTACGATTCTATGCGTTCTCTGGTTATTTCAGCATGCTTTCTTTTGGCTGTCATTATTTCACTCTTCGAATGACTCCTAGCATCTATTAATGTTGTCCTATTTTCATCTGACTTATGACATACAAATGGGCGGAGTGCATGGTGTCTTTGTGCAATAGCAACTGCACAATCTGTAGTGAACCACGGGGGCGGGTGGGGTTTACTATAATACTTTCGTGCGGGGACATGTGCTTCAATGCCCACTTTTCACCATTCAGTTGTCTCATTGGAACACCGTTCAGCAGGGAGAGAGAAGATATTGGTCCATGAGGCATCTCTGATATGTTCTCTGATGGCTTCCCAATCAGCCCATTTGTAGTACCTTATCGTTTTGAACAATGACTCCTCATATTGGAGTTGAGATTTAAGTGCGATGTCTACTGATACCACTGGGTGGTCTGCATTTCCGAGTGAATCGTGGGCAAGAATCGGTGGTAAAGAATAGGTCTGGAAGTAAAGCTTGCAGGTGATCACTATCTTGGAGGCGGGTTGGAAACATTACTATGAGGGAATGGGCTATAAAGAAACTATGAATAGAGTGTCCAACTGCATCTGTGTAACCTGAGAAACTGAGCCAATTTTTATGGTGGACATTAAAGTCACCAAACACATGTATTTGGGCGTTATTATCTAAGAAGAGTGCTGCATCTATACTATCAGAGACATGATCGATTAGGATACAATCCGGACATGTGAGTATTTGTATATGTATGTGTACGTAATGTTAATCTATATATATACTAGAATTTCAGCCCAGCGTTGCCCGGGTGTTTGAAGATGTATGCTCAGCAAAAAAAACAAAACAAAAAAACGGTCAATTTTTTTTTAATTTGACTCCTATTATTACCCCTTAACATTTATTGTTTTGTGCTCAAATCAAGGTATTAAGTTAGATCCATGTCCAAGGAACCTATATCTAAAATTTCAAGTGTTAGACCCAAAATTGTCGGAGGAGTTTGGTAGAGTTCTTAAAGGTCAAATTGTTGAACTTTGACCCCTTAACAGCCAAATTTCTGACCGAAAACCAATCACATCGATTTTTCCAAGTCTCAATACCCCGTATATTAAATTTCGAGTCTGTAGACTAAAATTGACAGAGTTATTGCATAGGGAAATGTACACAGACACACAGACGCGTTCACTTTTATAGATATATAGATAAGTTCGTATTCCTGTCTGTATGTTTGATTGTTTGTCCACAATTTGATTAATATATACAAAAGTTTCCCTACTTTACTCTCTCATTTATTTCAATATTTAGTATGATACTTGAAAACTATATACAATTAAGAGGCCATCTCATTTGTATATTACATTAAGAAAAGTCGATGTTATTAAATTAGTTTAATGTTTCTAGCGAGAGAATTGTTATAAGTGTTATATTTAAAATTGTTATTTAATAAATTTTAAACAATAATTATATTGATAACATATTTAATTAAATTTATTTGGAATTATTCCAACATCGATTTAAAAAAAAATCTTTTCTTTTAGAGTTATTTGCTCTTCGAAACATGAACAAAAAAACTATCACCAAATAAAATTTTGCAATCTCAATAAATTTCTAGCTTGAAAAAATAATTACGAGTAGATAGAAAAATGTTTGGCTTTTACTGTTTTTTTTCAATATTCAAACAAAAAAAAAGGCACTTACGAAAAACTTAAAAGATTTAATTTGCTTGTTTTTATTATTCTTTAAACGGCTATACAGAAATCGGTAAATTTTTACAATGTGACCAAGCGTCGTTTTACACCTAAAAAATAAAGATCTACTGCCCCCCTCTAAATACCACAATTTACACTTTTTTATTTTTTCACGTTAATCTCATCAATTACAAACTTAACTTTCTAATAGAAAAAATGTAAATTTTTACGACGTGACCCAGCGTCGTTTAACCCTTAAGAAAAAAAAATGAAAACCTACTTTTTTTGGCATAATACTTTTCAACAGCCTTTATAAATAATATGAAAGAAATTTTGAAAAAAAAGAAAATTAATATTTGAGTGTGAGAGATCACTTTTCCATATATATTTAACGTAAAATGAACACCTACTTTTTGGTCACCAAGCGTTCAACGAGACATGTCACCTGTAGCACTTTTTCAAGTTTGGCGAACGGGTGGGAGGGGCGAAACATGACAAATACAATTTGTTTTTATTTTGTTTTTTTTTTGGAGGGGGCGGGAATTACATTTGAAACATAAAATAACGATAAATTTAATTACTTTTTATGAGACCACTCTGTACTTTCACCTAAAAATTTCATAAACAAAACGAAATATGACAAATTATATTTGGGGGGGGGCGGAGGAGGATTACATTAGAAACATAAAATGACGAAAAATTTAATTCAGTTGTTTTTGGAATTAATTTTTGGTAGTATCTTCATTTTTGTTTAGGGGTTTTGGCTATTTATTTTATTTTTTGCGATCGCACAGCCCAAGGGGATTCACTGCTATTTTATTGAAACAAAGTGTTGTAATGATTTATTTTTAATCATTTATTTTTGAGGGGGGGACGAGTTTTCTTTCCAGTGCTCAATATCCGGAGAATAGTTTCTTTTTGTATCCCTTGTGCCGAAATATCTAGTGGAGAGAGTATCACATACTTCTTTTTTGTGGCGATTACATTAACATGTTTTCATCGGTTCTTTTATTTTTGGAATTGTTGTAGGGGTATCCACGTGACCCATGATAAAAATGATTAGTATAGCAGGTGTGTTCAAAACAGAACTTCATGTCAACCCAGGCAACGCCGGGTACCTATACTAGTATATACGAGGGGCGTGCAATAAGTAATCCCCCTGACCCACTTCCAGTTGTCTGATCTAGCTGAAATTTGCATGTGCAATGAGTTATATCTTTACGGGTTATGTGGCAAATTACAGCTCTGTGGTTTCTGTTTTACAGGTGTTTGAACTGAGTCAGGTGTGAAATGGAGCCTGTTGAATGTCGAGCAGTGATCCGGTTTTTGTATTTGAAAGGACGCACATCACAGGAGACTTTTGATGAAATGAAAGAAACTTATGGTGATAATGCCCCATCATATGACCTTGTAAAACGCTGGCATCGTGAATTCAAACATGACCGGAAGTCTGTGCAAACAGCTCCCAGACTTGGTCGCCCCACTCATTCTGCCTTTGATGAGGCATCTGCCCGTCAAGTTGAGGCTGCGATTTTGGAAGATAGGCGCATTACTATTCGCCAAATAGCCCAAGATGTCAACATTTGTACAGGGTCTGTGGAAACTATCATTCATGACCATTTGCATATGCATAAGGTGTCCGCCAGATGGATTCCCAGGTTGCTCACACCATCTCAGAAGCGAGAACGCGTCGAGTGCTCGGGGATGAATTTGGAGATGTGCCAAGAAGATGAGTAAAAGTTTTTCAAAAGACTGATTGCACAGGATGACACCTGGGTCCATTACTATGATCCAGAGACCAAAGCCCAGTCAATGCAGTGGAAGCACTTGGACTCATCACCTCCAAAGAAAGCAAGGGTGCAGCCCTCCACTGGCAAGGTCATGCTCACAGTCTTCTGGGACCAGGACGGAGTAGTGATGACAGATTTCCTGGCAAAGGGTACCACAATTACAGGGGCCTATTATTTTATTTTATTTTTTTACACAGTGGTCACCACTTATCAAGGCCCGGAAGCCACTCAGGGATAAGGGTTATTGCAAGTACATTACGTTTGTGTTGAGATTTGATGAAGTGTTTACTTAAGGGGGCGGTTCATTAGGAATTTGTTAAAGTTGGACTTGAAGCCATCCAAGTTGTAGTCAGGTGGGAAGCAGACAGACGGAACAGAGTTCCACAGGCGTGCAGTTCTAAGACAGAAGCTTTGTTCATGGAATCCACGTTTTGATTTAGGCACAGATAAAGAGTGGGGGAAATTTTTGACAGTGGATTCAGCTAGACGGGTGTTTTTCGTGAAAGATTGGCGAGACCTGCCATGGAAATAACGATAAAACAAGGATAGGTTCGCAACGTCTCTTCTGTGAGAGAGAGGTTGAAGGGTAGAGAAAAGGGCATCCCCTACTAAGCCTCGAAGTCTATTTTGTACTCTGTCAAGGCAGAATAGGCTGTTTTTAGCAGCTCCTGCCCAGATATGGCAACAGTATTCCATCATTGGACGTACTTGGCTTTTATATAGATAGAGAATTGCATCAGTAGTGAGATATCTTCTGAAGCGGTCGAACGATCCCACCATCTTTCCAGCGACCTTGGCAACAGACTTGATGTACGTGTTCCATTTCAGATCAGGAGTAAAGGTCAAATCCAGAAGCTTGTCAAAACACGGGGCTTCTCCTAGACGAGAGCCATCCATCCCAATTGATGCCAGATGGGGATCAGAGCGTTGATGATGTAAGGATAGGAGTTTGGTTTTAGATGCATTAAAGGTAACCAGCCACGTCTTCCCCCACTGAACCACGCGCTCGAGATCAGAGGAGAGAGAATCCGAGAGAACTTTGTCATTTACAGCCTTTGATGTGTTGCCGTAGATGGTTGTGTCATCAGCATAGATGTCAACGAATGATTTAAGTATGTGTTTAGGGAGGTCATTGATGTACATCAGGAAGAGAGTTGGCCCCAGGATTGACCCCTGAGGGACTCCAACATTAATACTACAGGCCTCTGATTTTTGTCCATCGACCACTACTCTTATGAGCCTATCGGAGAGAAATGATTTAATGATTGAGAAAACATTTCCAGTTATACCGTAGCTGGAAATCTTGTGAAGTAGGCCTTTATGCCACACCTTGTCGAAGGCCTTTGATATGTCAAGAGCAATTGCCCTAGAAAGGAAGCCTTTGTCAAGAGATTCACTAATCCTGTGAGATATAACCGTCAACACATCTGCGGTAGATCTTGCAGAGCGGAAACCATATTGTGTGTCACTAAAAAGGTTGTTTCGGCTGAGGTGGTTGATTATTTCTCTATTTAATATGGATTCCAGCAACTTACTCATAACACACAGGAGACTTATTGGTCTTTACTAAGAGGGAGATGACTTATCACCTGAATTCTTAAATACAGGGCAAACTGATGAGGTCTTCCAGGGAGTCGGAAAGCACTTCTCCTTAAGGCAGCGCTTAAACAGTTTCGTAAGTATGGGAGCAAGTTCTGGTTGAAGCTTTTTTAACACTATAATTGGGATGCCGTCAGGGCCAGTTGCTTTACTGGAATCAAGGTTCTTGATTAGCTTGGCGACTTCATGCACGGATATTTGTATGTTACCTTGAGTGTTCTGTGTTATAGGAGGAAATATGGGGAGTTGATGGCCTTGGTCGCATAGGGTAGAATTAGCTGCAAAGTTCTTTGCAAATAGTTTGGCCTTGTCTGATGCTGACGAGATGACCTCTGGTCCATTGATAATGGTTGGGATAGAACGCACACTTCTGTTCAGGATCCTATTTGTTATTTGCCAAAACTGGTGGGAACCAAGCCGCTGATCAGCTACCTTGGATTTAACAGACTGGGCATATAGCTCTCTTGCATTTTTTATTACTCTTTTACAGTGGTTGCTGGCAGTCCTGAAAGCAGCTTTAGTCTCAGTGCATCTATTACGTTGGTAGCTATGGAAAAAGTGATTTCTGTGCACAATGGCAGCAGCACATTCTGGAGAGAACCATGGCTGGCTGTTAGGTTTTTGTTGGAAATTTTTAGATGGTATGAATTGGTCTATGCCTACAATTAACCATTCGGTCAGATCTGATACTATAGAGGACACACCCTTTTTAAACATGGAGTGCAGAGGTAAATAAGATATGAATATACGGAAGCTCTCCCAGTCAGCCATAGAGTATCGGTATACAGTACGGTGGAGGGGTACGTCTGGGGAATTATTACATTTCGTTTTTATCTTAACTGATACGACGGAGTGGTCGGAGGATCCTAGAGGAGAATGAACGGAACATGAACATAGCTCAGGGGAAGTTGAGAGAAAAAGGGCTAGGAGGCTTGCATATTGACCGGGTGTATCGGGCACACGGGTGGGTTCGCGAACAATCTGAGTGAGGTCATAAGCAATGGCAAAATCATGACAAAACCACCCCTCATCGTCTGTCTTATTTGAATGGGTCAGCCATTCCACGTTATGGACGTTGAAGTCACCACAGATGTGGATTTTAGCCGAGGGATGTGCAGACAGGATGTGGTCTATTTTCTCAGATATGCTCTTAAAGATAGTAACTCCGCTGTTGTGGGGCCAATAGAGGGCAAATATAAATGCAATGGTGTTAGCAAGTGCAACCCGGAAGCACATATAGGGTAAATTAGGATCTTCTCTAGAGATATCCCTACCACACGGGAAGCCATCTTTAATGTAGGTATATATTCCATGCCCATGGCGATCTTGGGGGTCAGATTTAGCTGTTAAGTTAGAGTATCCGTTAATTATGAACTCATCTACGGAAGTGGTCGGCACTATTCCAGTGTCGCTTAGAAATAATATGTTCGGTTTCGTCTCCTGTAATTGGGTTTCAACCTCTGGAAGGTCGGAACGTAAACCCCTGATGTTGGAGAGGGAGACCTGGTAGTAGGGGTCTACGTTGGAAGATGGGGTTATGCTTGGTTTTTGAGAAAATTAAGGGAAGCTATCAAAATCAAGAGGCGGGGGAAGATCAGCAAAGGTACCCTCCTCTTGCAGGACAACGCTCCAGTCCACAACTCGCATTTCGCCAGATCAGAAGCACGAGCACGGGCGTGTGGTTATGAAATACTACCACATCCTCCCTACTCTCCTGACCTTGTGCCCTCTGACTTTCACCTCTTCCCAGCCATGAAGTTGTTTTTGAAAGGGAGGCGTTTCTCAGATGATGCAGCCTTGATTTCCGAAGTCACGTCGTGGTTGGAGGATCAACCTGGCGTGTTCTACAAAACGGCCTCCAGAGCTACATCAAACGATGGGAGAAATGCATAACTCTGGGTGGTTCCTATATAGAGAGAGACTAATAATTGTGCCAAGTTTCGTTGCTCTACTTCTATGGGAAGTGGGTCAGGGTCATTACTTTATGCACGCCCCTCGTAAATAAATAAAAAAGGAGCGTTTCGTTTCTTTCTTAAAACAGTTGAATTTAGAAACGACGTCTCCATTCTATTTTCGAACGAGAAATAGCCGTTGATTTACAAATGAATTCATAGCGTCTCATAACATCTTATATCCTTTGAATTCTTGTTCTCTCTTGGAATAAATAATATCGTTGGAATTCAAAATATTGGACAGTTAAAGGCGCGTTTCTTCATTTTTTATCTACTGTTTAATTTTTCTTTTATATGTGTATATGTACTGTGTGCATGTGTGTATGTGCGTACTTATATGTAAAAATATGTAAAACTGACGTGGCATCTCCTCATTGGCTATACTCCTCCGCCTTCCTTTTCCTTTCCCATTTCCCCGTGTATGCTCATCACTTCACTACACTGAAGAAGACTGAAGGTTCAGTCGAAAATATGTACTTGTAAAAAAAAGTTTTTTAATTTTTTCATATTATTTGGTATTCCTGCACGTAACCAATAGAAAACGAATAAAGAAAAATTATAAGCTTTTATATTTTTCGTATTCGTTTTTATAGATTTCCATTATATACATAACAAATATATTATAATATATATATATATAATATATATTATATATATAATATATATATTATATATATTATATACATATTATATATATATATTATATATATTATATATTTTGTGTACCGAAAGTTGTTAGTTGAGACAGATCATTGGTACCGTCGGTTTCAAGCCCGATAATAAGTCCGTTTAAGGTATCCTTATCAAGCTCTCTTCAGCCAATATTCGTGAGAGCTTGATAAGGATACCTTAAATGGGCCTTATTATCGGGCTTGAAACCGACGGTACCAATGATCTGTCTCAACTAACAACTTTCTGTACACAAAATATAAATACGCTCTTACAATTTGGATTATCCTTTTAATTGAGCACTCTGCTGGAATTCTTTTTCCAAAAAAACTAATCATATTATATATATATTATATATATATTATATATATATATATATTATATATTATATATATTATATTTATTATGTTATATATATATACATATATATTATATATTATATATATTATATATATATATTATATATATTATATATGTAATATATATTATATATATTATATATATATACGTACACACACACACACACACACACACACACACACACACACACACACACATATATATATATATATATATATATATATATATATATATATATACTAGCAAAAGTACCCGTCGTTGACTGCGTCCAAAAACAGCCTACAGAAAATGGACTCTGATTTGTGAAAATATGAGAGGTTATGAAAAATAAGGGTTGTAAAGAGATAGCTTCGAATTTGGGGGTATAAAAACCAAAGCAAAATATGATAAAAGTAAAAATAAAATAGATAAACCCCATAATTTATTATACCATACCTTTTCACACTGAAACACATCACAATATTCTGTGTATCTATATTAAAAAAACCTTGTTAAACTTTGTGACATATTTCCATTCTATGGAGGTCAAGTGCGAATGAACACCCCATAATTTTATTATACCATCCACATTTAAGTTAAAACATACTTATCAAAGTATTATTATGTACGTCTATATCAAAAACACTTGTAAACGTTTTTTTTTCACATTTAAAATTTTGTTTTCCATACTTTGTGGACCAGGCGCATACGCAAACCCCACAATTTTAATGAATCATCATTATGCCAGATCAAACATACCCATTCCTGTGTCTCGATACATCTTCTATCATTATATGTGATCAGTTTTCTATAATAGTCAACCATATAGGAGCCTATTCGTGACCAGACACAGACCGACGTTCCCCTTTATATATATATATATATATATATATATATATATATATATATATATATATATATATATATTATATCCTGTAGATTATGTAGCCAGACTTTTTGGGCACCCTTTACACACACACACACACACACACACACACACACACACACACACACACACACACACACGTATATATATATATATATATATATATATATATATATATATATATATATATATATATATATACAGGGAGCCCACAAAGTCCGGCTACATAATCTACAGGATGCTTCCACAAAGTCTGGCTACATAATGTAGCCAAACTTTGTGGACACCCTGTATATATACTAGCAGAAGTACCCGTTGTTGACTGGGTTCAAAAACAGCCTACAGAAAATGGACTGTGATTGATGAAAGTATGATAGATTATGAAAAGGAGGGGGTTGTAAAGAGATAGGTTTTGATACTCAAAAATTTTACCCTAAGCAAAATATGATGAAAGTAAAGATAATTTTCGCGGAAATATATATTTTTTATATCAACTTTGTTTCCATTCGTAGCCAAGAGTGATCAACAAATTATGTTTCCTTACAAAGAGAAAATGCTATATATATAATTATATAAATATACTAGAAATAAATGTTACCATAGTCAATAAAAGTTACTTTTATGGTAGAAAAGTTCATTGGTTTGTATTTTTTAAGTCTTTTGTAATTTATTTTTTAATTCACGAACCGGTTTAAAAAAAATCAAAATGGCAGCGAATTTGAAATGGAGAGCCCCGTTTTCAATTTGAAGGAGGGGCACCTGAGCATTCTGTGTTAACAATTTAAGAGAGTTCCGTCAACGTAAGGAATATTTATAAACATATTTTAATGTTTTCCGTTATTTTGTGCTTGAGGAATATTCGATTATGGCATGTGTAGTGTATATAAAAATTCATTTAAGTAGTTATCACCTCAAATTTCGTTTTAATTTCGGTTCGCCGAAATTATTTCAAGTAAAGAGCATTAAAAACTATTTCAAAACAAAAAAAAACATAAACTGAACTTTTATTGACTATGGTAACATTTATTTCTTGTATATTTATTTTTTCGGGTAGTCGTTTGTTGGCTTTTCTGCTAAACAATCTTACTAAATAATATCGACGAAATATCGGAAAACAAAGAAACAAAAACACTTTTGGAAAATAATGAAGCTTTACTTACTTTAGTAAAATAATCCGAAACAGCAAAATGGGATATTTAAAAAGTAAACACGTAATTACTTTAGTTTTTTAAAGCAAAAAATCGATATAAATATGAATAAGAAGAAAACGGCGCCCTTTTTAAACAGAACGGTTTCGTTTCAGTTTCACAGTATTGAACGGTGTAGTATTGCGCCGTCCTATTTAGGGTTGTACTATTGTAATGTAAAGAACACGCAGAAAAGGTTGTAATCAACTGAATTCCTTCTAACACACTGACAAAAAAACTTAAACAGATATATAAATAAGAATAAAAAGGTTATGTAAATGTTTTTAAAAAGACACGTAATCACGTGAGCAGGATGTTTCCTTCTTTTGACACGATAACAAGTAACGTTATTATTTTTTATCTATTTATCTATTTTCGAAAGAGTGCCACGTGCAAGTGGAGAAGAAAAAAAAACAGAGTTATGCAACATTTGTGTCGAGAATTGTCTAAAGTTCCGTCTTTTTCTTTTGGCTTTCACTTTAATAAGAACGTGAATTTATAAGGTGAATTTATTCGACACAATATGATTCAACTCAAAAAAATAAATAAAAGCTAACGTGAATTAAGATTAAAGTTAAGGTGTTATTGTGAACCCTCACCCCCTTTTAAAAAACCTTGTTAAACTTTGTGACATATTTACATTCTATGGAGGTCAGGCGGGAAAGAAAACCCAATAATTTTATTATACCATATTTCTTCAAACTTAAACATAATTATCAAAGTATACTTACGGAAATAGATATGAAAAGTTTTTGTTAAAGTTTGTGCCATATTTCCATGGAGTACAGGCGCGAACGCAGACCCCACAATTTTATTATACCATTCCTATTTAAGTTGAAACATACTTATCAAAGTATTCTTTTGTACATCTATATCAAAAACACTTGTAAACGTTTTTTTTTCATTTTTTATTTACATACTTTGTGGGCCAGGCGCGAACGCAGGCCCCACAATTTTTATGAACCACTGTTCTGCCAGATCAAATATACCCATCCTTGATCCTCGATACACCTTCTATCATTATATGTAATCAGTTTATTAAAATAGTCAACCATATAGGAGCCTATTCGTGACCACACACACACACATTCAGCTTTATATATATATATATATATATATATATATATATATATATATATATATATATATATATATATATATATATATATACCCGACATTACCCGGTATTTAACCTAACGTTAAATTCCTTTTAAAAAAATGAAGTAAAAAAAAAAAAATAAAACGAAAATTAACTGAGACATATGCATGCGAGTCTTATGCTTTTTCTAAACAGTTCACTTCTTGTAAGTAAAAAAGATACTAGCGTGTGAGATCGAAACCAAAAACTAAAGACAGTGAGTCAAGTACGACAATCATTACTAGGGCCATGACAACAGCATATTCTATTCCTTGTTTTGATTCTCGAGTATATATCCATTGATATCTTATATGATTTTATGTAGACTGATGTGGTTCTCGGTTGATTAATTGTGTCTAATTGTGTCGGATATATACTCGAGAGTTAAAACAATTAAAAGAATATGTTGTTGTCATAGCCCTTATCATTAGACTAGCTCACCACGATCTTCAAAAAGTGCTTTCAAACCTCGTGAAACAGTTAAACAGATAAAAATCTGATGACCTCCAAGTGCCAATTTCTCAATTTTGACTTAGGAATCCCCCTTTTTGTCGGATTTTTTTGTCAGATTAGAAAGTTTTCTGAATACTCTATATACCAAATTTCAAGTGTAGATAAAACTTCGTTGAGTATATAGGTTGAGACTTGTTCTCACACGCATTTTTAATTTTATATATATACTAGCATGGGTGCCCGGCGTTGCCCGGGTATTTGGAGATGTATGTTGAGCAAAAAAACAAAACAAAAAAACGAAGTGGTCATTTTTAAAAACTTTGACCCCTATTTTGACCCCTTGCCATTTATTATTTTGGGCTCAATTCAATTTATTAAGTTAGATTCATGTCCAATGAACCTATATCTAAAATTTCAAGTGTTTAGACCCAAAATTGTCGGAGGAATTTGGTAGAGTTCTCAAAGGTCAAATCGTTGAACTTTGACCCCTTAGTCGCCAAATTTCTGGCTGTCAACCGATCACATCGATTTTCCCAAATCTCAGTACCCTGTATATCCAATTTCGGGTATATAGACTAAAAATTGACAGAGTTATTGCGTAGGGAATGTACACACACAAACACACAGATACACACACAGACAGACACTTTCACTTTTATAGATATATAAATCTTACCAGTCTGCCTGGCGTTTCTCGGTCATCTAATACGCATAAATATTATATTTTAATTAATACACAAACTGAGACATTTGCATGCAAATATTATGTTTTTTCTCTAAACAGTTCACTTCTTGTAAGTAAAAAAAAAAAAAAAAAAAAAAAAAATCTCGAGCCGAGATCAATGCCAAAACCTAAAGACAGTGAGTCAAGTACGGTAGCCATTACGCCAGCTTTATATGATCTTTAAACAGTGTTTTCAAACCTACTTATTCTTAACATAAGGAATCTGTTACGTGAACGATTCACATGCGTGCACACTCGTGAAACAGCTGACACACAGATAAAAAAACTGATGCCCCCCCCTACATTCTAAAATTCAATTTTGACCCCCTTAGCAACCATTTTCCGGATAAAAACTAATTAAAAAGTCTTCCACATGTCTGAATACCTTATATACCAAATTTCAAGTCTGTAGATAAAAATTCGTTGAGTATATAGGTTGAAAAGTTTGCTCACACACATACTCACTTTTAAAGATATATAGATGTTTATATACACTATTGAACAGCGCGGACGACGGCAATATTTGTCCCTTTTGTAAGTAAAGTTTTATCATAAGATATCTGCATTCATGTCACGTCTAAGCAGAGAAAAGTCTAAAATCGCAGGAATGATCTCATCAGTAACTTTTCAGGTTTAGTAAAACACAAATGACGCGCATATCTTCTCGAAACTTGTGAATAGGGAATCAACGAAAAAAGAAGGAAACGGGCGAGGTCGAAGAAAGCTAGACACTTAATAAGAAAAAGCAAAAGACGAAAAAAAAAAAAAATAAAAAGATACGAAACTAAAGTATTAGAAATATAGACACCAAAGAGATTGCTTTACTGAATAGGCTCGACTCGTGATAGAAAGAAAGAGAGAACGTAAAAAACGGACGAATAAATGCCAAAGTGAACGGCGGACGAAATAAAATATAAAATGCAGAATTATACAGACACTAGACTTTTTAGGGCGTAAAAAATGGAGGAAAAGTTATAGCCCGTTTACTTAGAATCAGTGCTTTATGCTAAATTGATGGTTAAATATGTGCTCATTTTTGCATTAAATACTAGCCCGTTAATCCCCATTAATTTCTAACTCTGCACCAAACGGACACTATAATACTTAGTTCGATGCACCTTATAGCAAAAGTCCGTACAGAATTTACGCTAAATCGGCTCAGTAGTTTTCGAGCAAAGATTCTCGAGTATATGTGGTAGTGTGGTAACTAATTCCTATTAATTCTAATTGTGCATCGAATAATATGCATAATATCTAGTTCACTGCAACTTATAAATGTTCATACAAAACCTCAACCAGAGCTGCCCCGTAGTTTCTGAGAAAAAATTGCTACGGACAAACAAGCAGTCAGACTAAGACAAATATAAAAGAGGTTAAAGAAAAGAAAATAAAGCAATGTTATTGAAAATCTATAAAAATAGATAACGATATTCAAGTTTACTATCATATCATGGATGGAGTACTGTTGTCTCACAGACGTAGTGTTGCTAGTCTCAGCATTTTCTACAAATACTATCACGGCATGTATTCGTCAGAATTGCCTAATCTATTCTCTGCTTCTTTTGTTCCAGCTTGTTTGACTCGTTGGTCTAGTGGTCTGCATCAATTCACTGTTTTAATACCTCATAGTAATACAGCTTCCTATTTCAGTAGCTTCTTTCCAATGACTGCAAGGTTGTGGAACTCTCTTCCTGCGCACTGTTTTCCTTCTACCTACAACCTTGGTCTTTTCAAGATTAAGGTCAATAGGTATCTCATGTCTTTGCAATGATCAGCTTTCGTTTTTGTTAGGTCCGTACATCAAGTGAATTCATGCCTTGTCTCAAGTGATTTCCATAAAAGCAAATGTTGCAAAATGTTAAATAATAATAATAAAAAAAGAAATAGAAAATCAGGTAGATAGATTGTTAAATAAATAGATAGATAGATAGATAGATAGATAGATAGATAGAGAGAGAGAGAGAGAGAGAGAGAGAGAGAGAGAGAGAGAGAACGGGAGGAGGATGGGGAGGGGAAAAAGCAAACGAAATGAAGAAAAAAAAGAGAAAAATTTCATGAATATAAAAGAAAAATGATTTCATCTCCATCTCCACATATAATATTTTAATTACAGAAATTCCTCTCTGGACCAAAGTACCGTATATTTGCAACAGCAGATGCCACATAAAAATTTATTATGTCTCGACAATTATCCACTATCTTATGTAACTTTAGAACATTTTAGACACATTTAGTCGTTAAAATAAAATCTTGCATTTCATCATAGGAACAATACTACCACAATTGCAGCATCTATAGAGGAAGTAGTTCCCATTTTCCCTCTAAATATCAAGTCCTCCTACCGCCCCAGTCAAGACCGGGAGGAAATATACACAGTCTACAGATATTGTGATTACACTCTTCGTAACTGGATCACAAACTCATAGACATACCATAATCTTTCCATTTCCAAATTAAAAAATAATAAATTCTCCTTCTCAAATTCCGCCAATTTTTATTGGCTGAGAGCTGACAATTCGATTATTTCAAAATTTATCTTTTAATAATAAACGGACGCCTAGAACTTTTCAAATATGGCGGCACTCTTTACAAGAGGTAATCATTTAAAAAATCTTTGGAGTCGGCATTAAATAACCTGAAAAGGGTTGATATGCCGTAAAACAAAAAGAACCAACCAACCAACCAACCTTTCTGTTGAACTTGGGAATGCGCACGGAATTAGGAACAGAGCTCTTTATTTAATCTACGGGATAACATGCTATCGTTTAGTCATTCTCGACCGGGTAGAAGTTCTAAGACATTCTTAATTGTATTTTTAATGTCGTCCGCACTGAGAATTAAACCACCAACTCTCAGAAGAATAAATACTCATGGCGTAGTGATTAACGTAGTCGGTAAAATTCAGTTGCAAGTTAATTCTCTTTGTGATTTTCAAGTTCGGCAGAAATATTCCTGAGTTCTATAAAATGCACCTAACGAAGAAGGTTACAGCAGTTGTGAAAATAACTTTCAAGATGAGAAGAGTAATACAAATAATACAAATGATCAATCCTCATCTCAAAAGCTCAGAAAAATAACGCACTGTAAACAAATGATGCGAAAATGTTAAATAAAAAAAAGAAAAGGAAAAAAAGGAAATCAGATAAATAGATAGACAGATAGATAGATAGATGGAAAGTGAGCAAGTAAACGAAATGAAGAAAAATGAGAAAAACATTGTACAGATAATAGAAACGGGATTTCATTAAGTAACAGAAACGGGGAAAATGCGAAGGATAAAGACCGACCGACCACTGAGATTGCAGTAAAAAGAGGAGCCACCCCCACGTCGTACGTGTTGAAGGGATATCATTACTGGCCCCTCGCTGTGTTCTTAGCGTTTGTCCTCGTCGCTTCTCGTTAGGACGATATTGTCGGCATGTTGTATTCTGGTTCCTGTTTCTCGGTGACATGCTTGGCCACACCAATGCGCCATCATTAAATGAAAAACTTTCCTCGTTTCGCGATGCAACTTGGGTCATGAGAGTCGACATTGTCGACATTGTTTCACCGTTTGAAGTTCATCTTGCCAACGTGCAGCCATTGGCGTTTTTCGTTACGCCACGACTCCATGGAATTCTGCGACATGAAACTGAAAGAAAGACCGGGGGAAAATCGGACTACTTTTCAAACGTTTATTTTATCTCACATTTTTTCTCTCTTCTTATTCGTAATTAGTCGGCGTTATTCGGGATTATTTTTATTTTCATAAATAATTTACCTGACTGAAAAAAAAAGAAGGTTTTACGTCCAGTTTAAAGATAAAGTGAAAAGTAGACCAAACAAACAAATACTGTCTATTGATAAATACAGATTTACTTTTCTTGTGTAAAAACAAAATGTCGAACAAAGGGAAGTAACTCTTTACTAACGAGTACAGAGTTAAATACCCCCCCTTTTTTTGTAAAATGCCGTAATTTGGGAAAATACCTCGATCGGATAAAATAATTGCTCAAGCGAATTAAATAAAATTAACATTTTATTGTCAAGAACACGTAAAACTTTGCACAAAAACTGATGAACCGGAATCAAATATTGATTTTCTGGAATGAAAGCTATCGATAACAAAATCCACAATTTTACTTCATTAAATAGATTAATACTTTTAAATGCGAGTACACTTTGAGGTTATTTGTTGTTCTTTCGGCCACGATTAATATATATATATATATATATATATATATATATATATATATATATATATAATTATTTTTTTACTATAATAATTAAATACCTACAGACACTAGTGTTTCATCCTTTCAGGAATCTTCAGTGACTCGAACTCGGCAACACGAGACATCTCTGGCTCGATTAGCAAAGACCGTATCCATTCGGCTACCATTAATCGGGTGAAATAACGTTGAAATTAAACATCTTAATTTTAAATGCTCTTTACGTCAGTCAGACAGTGATTTAATCGTTATACGATGATATATATATATATATATATGCATATATATATATATATATATATATATATATATATATATATATATATATATATATATATATTCCTGGTCAAAAATTTTAGGCTACTTGAAAATCATTAAAAAAAATCTTATATTGTTCCCGTTCGTTCTTGACACAGTATTTCTTGTTTTATTTTCTCTGACCTTCTTCATCTGTATTATGTAGTTCCTAATCGTTCTTGACACTGAGTCTTTCAGTCTTTTTTCTATGACCCTTTCCCAAAGTATTACATATTTCTTGGTCGTTCTTGACACTGAATCTTCTGAAATGCCAATGTTATATTTTGCTTGCTAGGGAAAGGTCATTTTTAGCCTTTGTGTGAGTGTGATGGCGTTATGATAAAACACCAGTTTCTGGTTAGCCACATAACTAGTTTAAATTAGGCTTTTTGTCGATCGTCCTAGTAACCCCTCCTTCTCTATTAGTCTCCTGAAGAGCTTTTCTTTTTAGTTAGCCTGATTGATATCCAGGGGATTGAATGCTGATAGAGGGACCTCTTTTCGGCTTTATTTGTCTTGAACTGATTCTAACTTTATCTCCGTTTTATTTATTAGTTGATGAATTTATTTTATCATGCAGTCTGAAGATCCACAAACAACATAGTAAAACTTTTTGATGTTCAGTTCTTTCTTTTGCACAAATATTCTCACATTCTTGCTCTTTGTGAGACAAATTTAGATTCTTCGATTGATAACAATGATCTTAACGTGGAGGGTTATTTGACACTTGTCTGTTTAGACTCTTCCACGCATTTCCATGTTCGTGCTATTTTTCTTTGTAAGGATCTCTTCATTGTACGTATTTCCAGTTGTATAGATGTCCTTTTATCTGAGGTTGTCTTTGCTGAACCCCACTTTCTATTTGTTCTTTTTATGCTCTTCCTCTTCTGACGATGACTTCCCTGTTGTTGATGATATGTTCAACATTATTGATAAGCATTACAACTTCATCTGTTAAGTTCTGTCTTTGTCTTCGATGATTTTAATGCTCACCATTCTGATTGGTTTTCCCACTTTAATCACACAGGTTTTGCTGGTGAAATCTCTTTTAACTTTTCTCTCTTTCTTGACTTGTCCCAAGTTATCACCTTTCCTACACGTTTTACTGATAATGACCTTCATCCAGCATCTTTATTTGATCTTTTGATCACTTCTGTTCCTGAATCATCTATTTCATTTTTTCTTCACTGTGTTCTTCGGATCATGCTGTTGTTGATGTTGAGATTGATTTTTCTGTTAAGTTTTCAATTGATCATCCCTTACATAGGATGACGTTTAACTACAAGAAGACTTATTGGAATGGGATCCGCAGCTTCCTATATGACATTCCATGGCGTCCTATTTTTGGCATATCTCTAAATGTATAAGGAAGTTACTGACTGGATTTCTGTTAGAATTGATACGTTCATTCCTTATTATCAGTTTCAAAGCAAACCTCATTATCCTCTCTGGTTTGTGCTTCTGCCATTGTCCAGTGTAATCATTACTTCAATCAATATCGTTGGGATAATTCTGAAGCTTCTAGGCAATCCTATAGAAGAGCTAGCAATGTCTGCAAGAGAGCAATTTCTGAGGCTAAGTCTAACTATTCTCAAAGAATTCGTGACTATCCTTTCTCAAAAAGTTGGCTCTCATGATCTTTGGAGAATTTATAATAGTGTAGTTAATAGTGGTAAGTCTGCTATTCCTCCTTTTATTGGTCTCCAGAAAAGAAAAGAATAATCTATTTGCTCGTCTTTTTTTTGTTGCTGAAAATCCTTCTATCGATGACTCTGGTGCTGTTCTTCTGGATTTTCCTTCGAAAACTGATCAGACTGTTGATTCTGTAATTATCACCCCAAGAAGGTTGCTGGAATTCTTGCTGGTCTTGAACAATCTAAGGCTTCCGGTTCTGATTTTATTCCTGTTGTTCTCAAACGTTGTGCGATTGAACTTGAACTATCCTCTCGAAATTATTCAATTTCTGTTTGTCTCAGTCCTGTTTCCTTCTTGTTGGAAGGATTCCTTTGATGTTCTGATCTTTAAAAATGCTGGTGATCAATCTGATCAAACTAAATATCGTCCTGTAAGTCTTCTTTCTGCTATTCGCAATGTTTCTAAGAGGTTGGTTAACAGCAGATTTGTTAATTTTCTGGAAAATCTGGGATTTCTGAATGATGTTCAGTATGGCTTTCGTTATTTTCGTTCAATAACTGATCTATTAAATTGCTGTAGCTGAACGGATATGTTGGTTTATGAATAATTCAGGCCAGGATAGTCTCATTCCGCTCGATATTTCAAAGGCGTTTGACAGAGTGTGGCATTCTAGTTTTCTACATAAACTTTGATGTTATGGTAAAGTTCTTGACATTGTAAGGTCTTTTCTTTTTGATCGAAGCTTGCGAATAACTCTTGATAGAGTATCTTCGTTTCTTTTGCTATCAATGCCGGTGTTCCTCAGTGTTCTATTCTAGGTCCAACACTGTTTCTTTTCTGTATAAATGACCTTCCAGAGAATATTATTCAGAAAAATAACATTTGTGCTGATGACACAAAACTCAATTCTGGCATTGCTTCTCGCCCATCTTCCTCAGATCAGTTATATATTGATCTAGTTGATTTTGGTTCAGCTATGAATTGAGTTGGTTGGTTGTTTTTGTTTTACGACATAACCCTTTTCGGGTTATTTAATGCCGAATCCAAAGATTTTGAAGAAATTTTTTTTAATAGAATATATTTGTTGTTTTCAAATCAGTTTCTATTTAACCCATAGTTGGGACCCTAACAGGTACTATCACTCCGGGTCAGAGTGGACCTGAGAGCAATGATAATTAAAGGGTGGCTCCACACTCCCTAAAGCCCGCAAGCTGGGGCCTCACCACTGGATATAGTGTAAGGTCATATCCGGGACCCTATGAACTGGGGTAAGAAATAACTTGTTTCGTTTAATCCTGTTAGGACTCAGCTATTGTCTTTCAATTGTAGGCGTGTCCTTTTTCTTCCTGACTTTCTAATAGATGGCTTTGTTCTCAATGAGAAATCGACTCTAAAATTTTTGGTATTTCTTTCTCATCAAATCTTTCTTGGAGTTCACATATTAAATCCATTGCTCTTTCTGATTCTCATAAAATCAGTTCTCTCTATCGCTCTAAAACACTTCCTCACACCAGAGACTAATCTCTATCTCTACAAATCTACGATCAAACCATGTATACTGTTGTCATATTTGGACAAGTAAATCTCTGCTTCATTTGAAGGTTCTTGATAAATTTCAGAAACGTATCTGTAATTTTATTGGTCTCACACTTTCTTCTTCACTGCAACCTCCTTCCCACAGACGTGATGTTGCTAGTCTCAGTCTTTTCCACAAATACTATTATGGCATGTGTTCCTCAGAATTGTCTGATCTATTCCCTTCTTCCTTTGTTCCAGCTTGTTTGACTGGTTGGTCTAGAGGTCTCCATCAATTCACTGTTTTAATACCTCACTGTAATACAACTTCCTATTCCAGTAGCTTCTTTCTAAGGACTACATGCTCACTGTTTTCCTTCTACCTACAACCTTACTCTTTTTTAAGACTAAGGTCAATAGGAATCTCCTGTCTTTGCAATAATCAGCTTTCGTTCTTGTTAGCTCCTTATATAAAATCACTTCATGGCTGGTCTCAAGCGATTTTCATAATATATATGTGTACGTGTGTGTGTGTGTGTGTGTGTGTGTGCGCGCGCGTATGTGTGTGTGCGCGCGCGTATGTGTGTGTGCGCACGCGCGTGTGTGTGTGATATATAAAAACAAACTATAGCTCTATATTGATGAAATACGTACAGAGGCAGACCGAAAGACGGAGAAATTCAAACCAGGCGCAATAAATGCATCGATAGATACATACATACATACATACATACATGATGATGATTGATTGCAACGTCTTGTCAGACGAGTGCCACTCCCTTACACTTAAAGTCCATGAGCCCAAAAATGACTTCCATCGCCACAGGACCATTTTAATAGACAAATGCCTGAGAGAGTATCTATACACAGATGATGTTACAGAGTCTTAGCTTTGTACGACAGCTAAGTCTCTCTCTCGGTTCAAAATGTTTAGATCCAGCAACAAACAAGAGCAAGATAGCCAGCAACAAGTTAAACTGCAGACCAGCTTAATGCGGGTACTGGTCTCCCGCTTTATGGTTTTTAAATCAGAGATTTGCTTCTCCTAGAAAGGTTGCCTTCATCACGGCTTACGGGAGCCTTCTCCACCCAAACACACACATACATACACACAAACACACACAGTGCTAGTTGGCTGTTGACCCAGAAAAAGGGTTCATTCGCGCTTACGTACATACATACATGCATACATACGTACATAATACATACATACATACATACATACATACATAGGTTGGGAACATAAGACACTAGTTTAGAAATTATATAAACAGTGTTGGTATCAACAAAAAAAAAAAAAAAAAAAAGAAGCAGAATCTCTCTTGGATAACCCGAAAAGGAAGGCGCTATGGTATCTACAAATAGATGCCAAAGCGTTCCACCCAGACCCGGAGACGCGACCAAATCAACCCATCCACTCCGTCCGGCCACGCCGCACCCGGATCTTGGAGAATAAATAAACGAAGAATCATATAAATAAAACAGATTAACGGTTTCAGAGTAGGTCGCAGGTTCACTGGGATGAGGATGAGCGAGTAGAGAAAAGTATGAAGGAGATTTTGGAATAGAAAGATGAAGATCGCTTGCTTTATTCTCAGATGGCTGACAAAAAAGAAAAAGAAATACACCGAACAGATCATGGCGGGAATATTGAAGATATTGATGGAGAATTCAGGAGACTTGTGTTTCGGCTGATCCCTTTGCGATAAACTAGAAAACACATACAAATACATATGTTTACTCACGTAGAAACGCGCACGCGCATAAACACACACACATATTTAATTATTAATTGCTACGGAGATATTTTGCTTTGTAATTCTTTTTTTCTTTTTATTTTTTCGATTTTCTGTATAATGTTTTCTATGTCAAAATCGAAAATATTAATGAAGGTTCCATAATTTTTACTGTCACGAGCACTTTCGATTCGTCCACGAATCATCTTCGGGTGTGGAGGAACTAGAAGTGAGAAGGAGCGAAAATGGATATAAAAACTGAAAAGTAAAATATACATAAAACCGCGTTAGGCGATGGTCAGTTAAAATATATAAAGTCGATGAGAAGTCGATTAAAAATATAGGTCGATTAAAAATATAGGTCGATTAAAAATATAGGTCGATTAAAAATTAGTGTATTAAAATCAGCAAGTTCATGGGAACTATTGGCAAAGTTCGTCCATTACGCGCTATGCAAGACACTTTAACACATTGCTACTTTTCTCGAATGTAATATTATTTATAATAGGGTGAGTAGTTGTAATGTATGACGCTTTAAGACTTTTACATCTATAATATAAAGCTGAATGTGTGTGTGTGTGTGTGTGTGTGTGTGTGTGTCTGGTCACGAATAGGCTCCTATATGGTTGACTATTTTAAAAAGCTGATCACATATAATAATAGAAAATGTATCGAGACACAGGAATGGGTATCTTTGATCCTGCAGAATGGCGGTTCATTAAAATTGTGGGGTCTGCGTTCGCGCCTGGTCCACAAAGTATGTAAATCAAAAAAAATAAAAATAAAAAAAAATCGTTTACAAGTGTTTTTGAGAAAAGATGAACATAATAATACTTTGATAAGTATGTTTTAAATTAAATAGGAATGGTATAATAAAATTGTGGGGTCTGGCTTCGCGCCTGGCCTCCATAGAATGGAAATAGGCACAAACTTTAGTAAAGACTTTTAATATCTATCTGCGTAAGTATACTTTGATAATTATGTTTCAGTTTGAAGAAATATGGTATAATAAAATTATGAGGGTGTTTGTTCGCACCTGACCTCCATAGAATGGAAATATGTCACAAAGTTTAACAAGGTATTTTAAGATTGATCCACAGAATATTGTGATAAGTGTTTCAGTGTAAACAGTTATGGTATAATAAATTATGGGGTTTATCTATTTTATTTTTACTTTCATCATACTTTGCTTTGGTTTTGATCCCGCCAAATTCGAAGCTATCTCTTTACAACCCTTCCTTTTCATAACCTATCATATCATCATACTTTCATAAATCAGAGTCCATTTTCTGTAAGCTGTTTTTGAACCCAGTCAACGACGGGTACTTTTGCTAGTTTATATATATATATATATATATATATATATATATATATACTCCTATAAATTTGTTTTTCTTTTGTGTGTATTGATATTCATATTAAAAACACTCTTTTCTATTTATTTAAAAAGAAAATACAAGTTTCTTATATATGGGTTGTGGAAATGCATTCACTCGCAAAAGATCTAACTAATTTGCATATTCTTTAAAACATTCATTTCAATTAATTCCCTATTAGTTTTTTCGGTTTTCTTATGAGATGATAATCTAGAGTTAACTATTACATGTAATTATATTCATGCAGATATTCTACATGATTCATACTTGCATAATATTTGCGTAAAATCTTTACAGTAAACAAAAAATTGTTTTCATATATATTTATGTATACGTATATATTTTTGTTTAATCTATTAGTCTATCTATCTATCTATCTATCTATCTATCTATTTATCTATGAAATTGAACGTGTCTGTGTGTGTGTGTGTGTGTGTGTGTACATTTCCCGACGCAATAACTCGAGATTTGATATACAGGGTACTGAGATTTGAGAAAATCGATGTGATCGGGTTTCGGCCAGAAATTTCGCTGTTAAGGGGTCATATTTCAATGATTTGACTTTTGAGGACTCTACCAAACTCCTCCGACAATTTTGGGTCTAAACACTTGAAATTTTAGATATAGGTTCCTTGGACATGGATCTAACTTAATAACTTAATTTGAACCAAAGACAATAAATATTAAGGGGTCATAAGAAGGGTAAAATTTTTAAAAAATTACCGTTTTTTTTTTTTTTTTTTTTGCTCAGCATGCACCTCCAAATCCCCGGGCAACGCCGGAAACCCATTGCTAGTATATCTATAAAAGTGAAAATGTATGTGTGTCTGTGTGTCTGTGCGTCTGTGTACATTTCCCTACACTATAACTCTATCAATTTTAAGTCTACAGACACAAAATTTGATATACAGGGTTCTGAGATTTGGGAAAAACTTTGTGATCGGGTTTCGGCCGGAAATTTGTCTGTTAAGGAGTAAATGTTCAACGATTTGACCTTTGAGAACTCTACCAAACTCCTCCGACAATTTTGGGTCTAAACACTTTAAATTTTAGATATAGATTCCTTGGACATTGATCTAACTTAATAACTCGAAATTTGAGCCCCAAACACTAAATGCTAAGGAGTTATAATAGGGGTCAAAGTTAACAAAAAATTTACCTCTGCGGTCTCTACCAAATTACTCAGACAATTTCTGGTCTAAACATTTGAAATTTTACATAAAGGATATCCAGAGATAGGGCAAGCTTTTTCATCAGTTTTGGTCGAAAAATTTTAGTTACCAATATATAATTGTATGTATGTATGTATGTATGTATGTTTTCTTGTCTGCCCAACACTTTCGACAGAGGCGACGAATTTTACCAAAATCACTATCGTTTTGAAGTTCGACCTATCAGACGACAAATATCGAAAAATTGGCTTAAAACATTAATATCTTCTCCTTCAACTAGGCACTTATCTACAGGGGGGGGTCGCTTTTTTCGCCAATATTTTTTCAAGTAATCCTCTCCTTTCGATTGTCTAGCCTTAATTTAAAAAAATGTAATTTCCGGTTTGGCGGTGGTCGTAACAGCATAGACGGCAAGTTTTCCCCCCCCCCCGTTCCTTTCCTTCTTTGCGGTACGGGTTCGAGCCTGCCTTCCTACTACAACTTGTTTTTGCTCAACAAACACCTCCAAACACCCGGGCAATGCCGGGCTGAAATGCTAGTATATATATATATATATATATATATATATATATATATATATATATATATATATATAAGTGAAAATGTCTGTGTGTGTGTGTGTGTGTGTCTGCCTGTCTGTGTACATTTCCCTTCCAAATAACTCTGTCAATTTTCAGTCTACAGACTCGAAATTTGACATACGAGATAATGAAATTTGGGAAAATCTTTTTATTTGCGTTTCGTACAGAAATTTGGCTGTCAAGGGGTCAAAGTTCAACGATTTGACCTTTGAGAACTCTACCAAACTCCTCCGCCAATTTTGTGTCTAAACACTTGAAATTTTAGATATAGGTTACTTGGACATGAATCTAACTTAATAACTTGATTTCAGCCCAAAACAATAAATGTTAAGGGGTCAAAACTGGAATCAAAGTTTTAAAAACATTGATCTCTGCAGTCTCTAACAAGTAAGCCAGTCAATTTTTGGTCTAAACATTTGAAATTTTACATAAAGTATATTCAGACATAGGGCAAGCTTTTTAATTGTTTTTTTCTGAAAAGTTGGCTTCCAAGTTGAAAAGATCTTACCTTTGCGGTCTCTAGCAAACTATTCAGCCAATTTTGGGTCTAAACATTTGAAAGTTTACATAAACGGTATTCAAACATGCAGCAAGCTTTTTAATCAGTTTTGGGGCGAAAATTTTTCTGGCAAGAGGTCAAAGTTTACTGAGTTTACCTTTGCAAACTCTATCAAACTCCTTTGATAATTTTGAGTTTAAACACTTTAAATTTTAGATGTAGATTACTTGGCACGAGTTAAACATTTTAATTTAATTTGAGCCCAAAAAATAAATGTTAAGGGATTAAAATTGGTGTCAAACTTTAAAAAAATTGACATCTGCGGTCTCTACCAACTTTTCTCTATGGTAGTTAAGGAAGCCTATTATATAGAAAGGCATTACCGTACATATTCACATTTTTTAATATATACATATGCACATAAAGTTATGAACAATACGGAGGGCCCGAGCAAATCCGGGCGGAACTGCTAGTATATCTATAATAGTGAAAATTTCTGTGTGTTTGTGTGTGTGTGTGTGTATTTCCCCTCCAAATAACTATCAATTTTCAGTCTACAGACTCAAGATTTGACATACGAGATATTGAGATTTGGGAAAATCTTTTTAATCAGTTTTCGGCCAGAAATTTGCTGTTAAAAGATCAAAGTTACACGATTTGAGCTTTGAAAACTCTAGCAAACTCCTCCGCCAATTTTGTGTCTAAACACTTGCGATTTTAAATGTAGGCGACTTGGACATGGATTTAACTTTTTAATTTGATTTGAGCCCAAAACAATAAGTGTTAAGGTTTCCAAATTTGGGTCAAAGTTAAAAAATTTTACCTCTGTAGTCTCTACCAAACTACTCAGCCAATTTTGCGTCTAAACATTTGAAATTTTACATAAAGTGTATTCAGAGATAGGGAAAGCTTTTTAATCGGTTAGCATCGACAATTTGAGCTGCCAAGGGATCAAAGTTCAAAAGATTTTACCTTTGCAGTGTCTAGCAAACTACTCAGCCAGTTTTGTGTGTAAACATTTGAAATTTATACATAACGGTATTCAGACATGCAGCAAGCATTTAATCAGTTTTGGGGCGAAAATTTGGTCGCCAAAAGGTCAAAGTTATAAGAGTTGACTTGTGCAGATTCTACTAAACCCCTCCGCCAATTTTGGGTCTAAAGACTTGAAATTTTAGTTGTAGGTATCTTGGACGTAGGTAAAACTTTGTATTTTGATTTGAGATCAAAATAATAAATGTTAAATGGTCAAAATTGGAGTCAAAGTAAAAAAAAACTCACCTCTGCGGTCTCTACAATTTTGGTCTAAATATTTGAAATCTTACATAATGTGTATTCACACATAGAGCAAGTTATGAACAGTACATAGGGCTCGATCAAAGCCGTGCTGAACTTCTAGTATATATATATATATAACTACTTCATTTACTCACATAAAATTAATATACGAAAGTATAAATTTATGCGTAAACTTTAAGTATTTACTGCAAAAGTGCTCAATACGTAAGTAGAGCTAGTTAGTTAGTTATAAAATATATATGGCGATTAAGCTACACTGAATATTCCGCGTTTCATCCATTTTTCTGTATGTCTACAAAAGGCTTTTTTCAGAGAAGCGGTCGATCGCCCAACAACTTCTTAAAACTTTTTATATCACATGTAAATCGTAATATCTCAGAGTTAACAACGGGGCTCGCCTGTCTATTTAATTTTCTGTACTTCGGGAAGATAAATATTCACCATTTGTCGCTCGCCGCATGTGGGTTAGTCTTTTTCCTATAATATCTTGGGAAAAATAAAAATAACAAAAGCGTTCCCGCAGTAAATGAAATACTATCCCGCAGTCAAACTTGACCTCATTTAGTCATTGAAACGTGCACCTGCCAAATCCAAGTAATTAAATAAATTCGAACGTGTTTCCGTTAGCAGCTCGCGGTGGCCCAATGGTTAAAACCGTCGCACTCATTTTTTTTTTCACACTTTAATTTACAACTTTGCCTCAACGGTTCGGGTTCGATCCTCATACTTACCTACCAAAGCATTTTTTTATTTTAACCCCCACCCCCGGTGTTTTCACACACACCTACTCGGTCAACGCCGGCTACCCCTCGCTAGTTCACAAATAAAGGACAAAGGAACAGAGAAGGAGTAAACGGTAAGTTATTCCTAATAAATTTACAGAGAGCGATAAAGAAGGATATATATATATTGCATAGGAATCACCACTTATCAAGGCCAAAAGGCCACTCGAGGATAAAGGTTAAAGAGTGTACAGTTGAAATTGGACAATATAGTAACAGTTAGTAATGGAAATTCGGTAAATTTGTTAACTTATATGGAACGGCTCATCAAAAACTTGTTTGCGTTAGACTTGAAGACAACCATATTGCAGTCAGCCGGAAAGCAGAAAAATGGAAAACAGTTCCACAGGCATGTAGTTCTAAAAAAGAAGCGTTGCTCATGGAATCTACGTTTAGGTTTAGGCACAGATAAAGAGTGATGGAAATTAGCGATAGTGTTTTCTGCTAGACGGGTGTTTCTTGTGAAAGTTTGGCGAGAATTGAGCTCAGCCGAGCACTTGCCATGAAAATAACGGTAAAGCAGAGACAAACTCGCAACATCTCTTCTGTGAGAAAGAGGTTGCAGCGAAGAGAAAAGGATATCCCCCACAAGGCTACGAAGTCTATTTTGAACTCTATTAAGGCAGGATAAGTCCTTTCTAGCAGCTCCTGCTCAGATGTGGCAACAGTACTCTATCCTTGGAAATACCTGGCTCTTATATAGATAGAAAATTGCATCAGCAGTGAGATATCTACTGGATCGATAGAAGGATCCGACCATTTTTCCAGCGGCCTTGGCAACGGATTTAATGTATGTGTTCCATTTAAGATCAGGAGTAAAGGTCAAGCTCAGAAGCTTGTCAAAACATGAGGCCTCCCCAAGACGAGAGCCATTCATTTCAATTAATGCCAGATGGGGATCAGAGCGTTGATGATGTAAAGATAAAAGCTTGGTTTTAGATGCATTAAAAGTAACAAGCCACCTCTTTCCCCATTGTACCATTTTCTCAAGATCAGAGGAGAGAGAATCAGAGAGAACTTGGTTGTTTACGGTCTTGGATGTAATATATATATATATATATATATATATATATATATATATATATATATATATATATATATACTGCACATCAAATTATTAACGAGTTTACACTTTTTTAAATATTTAAGGAACGAGTGAATAAAAATCCATGAAACTTTGAGAAAGTTCTTACAATACTATTCAGCTACTCAAGTCAGAAAATAAAAATATTTAAAGCAGTATTAGCGAAACTATGGCAGAAGACAAAAATATCTGTTGCTTTCAGTGTGTCAAGTTCTTAACGAGGTTGAGAAACAAACACAATATACCCATAACTTGTTTATTGAAATAATTTTCAAACATTAAATGAACTAGGAAAAATGCTTAGAACACAATAACTAGATAGCAATTTATACGTTGACATAATTAGTAGAGGATATACGATCTTTTTTTATGAATGATTTGTAAAAGACGTTGGTCCACAGAATTAGTCAAATTTGTGATTTCGTCAACAGCTATTCATCGCGGTACCTCCTAGAGAGCATCCCACAACTAATCTTTGCTCTGAAATTGGCGTCCACTTGCATAGAGGCGTCGGTTCATGATGCCGCAAAGGTTCTCAATTGGGTTCAAATCTGGTGAATTCCCAGGCCACTCCATCTTACGTAGCCCAGAGAACCCCAGTTGTTGCAAACACTCTTTGCTTTTGTTTGCTGCATGCGAGGGAGCATTATCTTGCATTTATGCAGAGTAATGCTCCCTTGCATGGTAATGCAAGGGAGCATAATGGTTCTTCTGAACGTCAACCTTTGCTTCCTCCACCATTCTTCAAAGTGCTCCTTCAGAAAAGCATTTGACGTCATTTTCACGCCTTCTGGGACTCTCCATGGGTCAACTAAAGTACTTCCGATAATCCCTGCCCAAATCTTTATCCGACCACCACCTTGTTGACGCCGTAAACGCTGATGACGATGTCGTTCATCTAGGACCCATCTCTTGCACCAGTCGTCTGGACCATCAAGAGTGACACGCACTTCATCCGTGAACAAAACTTTGGAAAAATCCGTTTTCATGATGTCCTCTGTCCATTTTAATCGGTCTTGTATGTGATATTGCTTTAATGGAGGCTTTGTCACAGGCTTAACAGACTTTGCCACTTTTTTCAGAAGGTGACATCGAGTACTTTTTGAGACATTCTTCAATGAAGGCTTTGTGTAGTATCATCCACACTTTTTGGTATTACTGCTAACTTCCGTCACAACATACACAGGACAGAGTATGCAGTAGACTCCAGGTTTTTCATCAGCTTCCTCCTTCTAGATGCATGTCTTAACGAACACTGGGGATGCATCTCTCTCAGTGAATTAATGCACCCCAAGATACCAACCTGGAAATTTCTATGACTCAGCGCGGTACATACGGCGCTTAACCTTCCTAAATGGTCACCCATCTGGTACTGACCAGGCTCAACTTCGGTGATCTGGCGAGAACCGGTGTCAACGTGATTGTGCCATATATATATATATATATATATATATATATATATATATATATATATATATATATATATATATATATATATATAATAGGGACAGTCTACACCCGTTAAACGAAAACGGTATACATTGAAAGTAACGACATTTCAAAAACAAATTTTAAAATATTTATGTATATATATATATATATATATATATATATATATATATATATATATATATATATGTATATATATATGTATGTATATATATATATATATATATATATATATATATATATATATATATATATATATATATATATATATATATATATGGCACAATCACGTTGACACCGGTTCTCGCCAGATCACCGAAGTTGAGCCTGGTCATAAATCATAATATATATATATATATATATATATATATATATATATATATATATATATATATATATATAATGATTTTTTTGGTATAAAATTTGAATATTGCAATCATGAAGGAAAGACTTTTATTGTTCATGATCAAAAGTAAACACGTAAAACACGTTTAAAAAATGGAAAAATAATGGAAAGAGAAAGGAAAGAAAAAAGGGAGATGTCGTTTACCGGTTTCGTCCTCGCTCTTCGAAAGCTGAATCGATGGATTTGCGAGTAAAAAGGGAAAAACAATTGAAAATATACACCATTAAAATAAAGCTGCGTTTCGTTATATTTACGGATGAAAAAAATATAAAAATATAAAAACAAACAAAAAACAGGGAAGCAATTAAAATGAAGCAGCGTAATAATATTATTTTCGAAAATCCTAGAGGTTATTCACGCTCAAAGCTAAAAAAAACATTCCATCTGTTTGCAAAGAGAAGGCCTCCTCAAACGAACGTGAATAGTCTCCAAGATCTTAAGATGGAATGTGGAGAGCACGACTCAGAATTGAAAATGAGTCCGTGCTGACGTTCGCGGCACATGACGGGTTTTAAGGAGAAAATCAGTGATTGAAGAACCGTATGTATTGGTAAGAACGTCCGTTACTCGATATGTTCCATTTCTGATCTTTTTATCTCTAAGACGGGCTGGACTGAAAGAGTTAATTAAAAATTGTCTTTTACAATGTTATTTTATTAACTGTATTGAACTATGTAGCACAATATTATTTTGAGTATTTATTAGTATTTATTAATTTACTCATCTGTGTCAGTTCTATATTTAACATACACTTGACATTATATTCATAGAAATGTTAATAAACTCCTATTTGTTGCGTTTTATTTGATTTTTTTTGCACCAAACTAATTTTTTGCGCTATTCAGAAAAATATAAGCTTTATTAAAACATATTTGATGATTGAGTATATTTCTCATTCCGTTGAATACTGCTATGGTGAAAACTCCTTGACAATACAGATTAAATGATTGATATAGGCCTCAGAAAATCTTAATTCTAATTATAATGTTAAAGACCGAAATCTGCTTCAATTTATAAAAGATACTTATTGTTTTTTTATTATTTATGACTGACTTCACTCACTAATTATCGCTTCATAATTTAATCCCAAATCACTACTTTAAATCTTTTAAACGAAATAAATTGATAGAAAACGGAGACAAAACTAATCGATAACAAAAATAGACAAACCTAACTGATGAAGACAAAACTAATGCCCCTCTTCTCTCTCTCTTTCTCTCTTTCTCTCTCTCTCTCTCTCTTTGTGTATCTGTTATATCGTCGAGTGGACAACAATACACACATGCATGGTATATACTCGATTTATTCTGTTGGATACAATAATAGAAGTGTGTATCGGTTTTTGTTTTTTTTTACACAGTGATCACCACTTATCAAGGCCCGGAAGCCACTCAGGGATAAGGTTTATTGCAAGTACATTAAGTTAGTGAGGAGATTTGCTGAAGTGTTTACTTAAGGGGGCGGTTCATTAGGAATTTGTTAACATTGGACTTGAAGACATCCAAGTTGTAGTCCGGAGGGAAGCAGGCAGACGGAACAGAATTCCACAGGCGTGCAGTTCTAAGAAAGAAGCTTTGTTCATGGAATCCGCGTTTTGATTTAGGCACAGATATAGAGTGGGGGAAATTTTTCACAGTGGATTCAGCTAGACGGGTGTTTTTCGTGAAAGATTGGCGAGGGGGGACCAGAGATTGGAGTTCAGACGAGCATCTGCCATGGAAATAACGATAAAACAAGGACAGGCTCGCAACGTCTCTCCTGTGGGAGAGAGGTTGCAGGGTAGAGAAAAGGGCATCCCCCACTAAGCCACGAAGTCTATTTTGTACTCTGTCAAGGCAGGATAGGCTGTTTTTAGCAGCTCCTGCCCAGATATGGCAACAGTATTCTATCCTTGGACGTACTTGGCTTTTATATAGATAGAGAATTGCATCAGTAGTGAGATATCTACTGGAGCGGTAGAAGGATCCCACCATCTTTCCAGCGACCTTGGCAACAGACTTGATGTACGTGTTCCATTTCAGATCAGGAGTAAAGGTCAAACCCAGAAGCTTATCAAAACACGGAGCCTCACCCAGACGAGAACCATCCATCACAATTGATGCCAGCTGGGGATCAGAGCGTTGATGATGTAAGGATAGGAGTTTGGTTTTAGATGCATTAAAGGTAACCAGCCACATCTTCCCCCACTGTACCACGCGCTCGAGATCAGAGGAGAGAGAATCAGAGAGAACTTTGTCATTTACAGCCTTTGATGTGTTGCCGTAGATGGTTGTGTCATCAGCATAGATGTCAACGAATGATTTAAGTATGTGTTTAGGGAGGTCATTGATGTAGATCAGGAAGAGAGTTGGGCCCAGGATTGACCCCTGGGGGACTCCAGCATTTATATTGCAGGCCTCCGATTTTTGTCCATCGACCACTACTCTTATGAACCTATCGGAGAGAAATGATTTAATGATTGAGAAAACATTTCCCGTTATACCGTAGCTGGAAATCTTGTGAAGTAGACCCTTATGCCATACCTTGTCAAAGGCCTTTGATATGTCAAGAGCAATTGCCCTAGAAAGGAAGCCTTTGTCAAAAGATTCACTTATCCTGTGGGATATAACCGTCAACACATCTGCGGTAGATCTTGCAGAGCGGAAACCATATTGTGTGTCACTAAGAAGGTTATTCCTGCTGAGGTGGTTGACTATTTCTCTATTTAATATGGATTCCAGCAACTTACTCATAACACACAGGAGACTTATAGGCCTGTATTGAGAGGGAGATGACTTATCACCTGAATTCTTAAATATAGGGCAAACTGAAGAGGTCTTCCAGGGAGTCGGAAAGCACTTCTCCTTAAGGCAGCGCTTAAATAGTTTCGTAAATATGGGAGCAAGTTCTGGTTGAAGCTTTTTTAACACTATAATTGGGATGCCATCAGGGCCAGTTGCTTTACTGGAATCTAGGTTCTTTATTAGCTTGGCGACCTCATGCACGGATATTTGTATGTTACCTAGCTTGTTCTGTGTTATAGGAGGAAATATGGGGAGTTGATGTCCTTCGTCGCATAGGGTAGAATTAGCTGCAAAGTTCTTTGCAAATAGTTTGGCCTTGTATGACGCTGACGAGATGGCCTCTGGTCCATTGATAATGGTTGATATAGAACGCACACTTCTGTTCAGGATTCTATTTGTTATTTGCCAAAACTGGTGGGATCCAAGCCGCTGATCAGCTACCTTGGATTTAACAGACTGGGCATATAGCTCTCTTGCATTTTTTATTACTCTTTTACAGTGGTTGCTGACAGACCTGAAAGCAGCTTTAGTTTCAGTGCATATATTACGTTGGTAGCTATGGAAAAAGTGATTTCTGTGCGCGATAGCAGCAGCACATTCTGGAGAGAACCATGGCTGGCTGTTGAGTTTTTGTTGAAATTTTTTAGATGGTATGAATTGGTCTATGCCTACAATTAACCATTCGGTCAGATCTGATACTATAGAGGACACATCCTTTTTAAACATGGAGTGCAGAGGTAAATCAGATATGAATGTACGAAAGCTATCCCAGTCAGCCATAGAGTATCGGTATACAGTACGGTGGAGGGGTACGTCTGGGGGCTTCTTACATTTCGTTTTTATCTTAACTGATACGACGGAGTGGTCGAAGGATCCTAGAGGAGAATGAACGGAATATGAACATAGCTCAGGGGAAGTTGAGAGGAAAAGGTCTAAGAGGCTTGCATATTGACCGGATGTATCGGGCACATGGGTGGGTTCACGAACAATCTGAGTGAGGTCATAAGCAATGGCAAAATCATGACAAAACCTTCCCTCATCATCTGTCTTATTTGAATGGGTCAGCCATTCCATATTATGGACGTTGAAATCACCACATATGTGGATGTTAGCCGAGGGATTTGTCAAGCAACTCGCGAAATGTTCGTCTTCGAACTCTTAGCAAGCTTAGCTGTCGTTAAATACACGTGAAAAAATGTCACGTGTTCAAGCAACGCCACGACCCGCATCTCTCTTCTAATAGAGCGAAATGCGACGGACATAAGTACGTTCACTTTTGTAATATAAATGATGGATCGAGCGAAAGTATGGGATTAAAATGATTTAAATAGAGCATGATGTTAACTAATAGCGATCATTCTATGTAGCAGTGCAGTTAATTATTATGGCCGCTGTTATTAAACATTTCGTTGTTTTCGTTACAAATATAGAAACAGGGAATCTCTGTTCGAATAAGACTTATTTGAAACGTTGTGCGATAGCCAAGGGAGCAGATGAGAATTGATAAAGCTGTGTGCTATCATTTCCTCTATTCACTTAATAATGCATAGTTGCCTTGGTAAAATTATCTTTCTATTGCATCCGTCTTGGATCTTGGGAGATACGCGCATTTTGAGAAAATAAGTAAGCGTGTATATATGTGTTTATTCAGGTTTAATTGTGTATGCTTGTTTATCAGTGCGTGGTTTCGTCATCTCCTCTCTCTCTCTCTCTTTATATATATATATATATATATATATATATATATATATATATATATATATATATATATATATATATATATATAATTATTACGACAGCCAAACAACGTCGCAGCTCACAAGAGCCATGGCAGCCAACAAAGCGGAAATCCATCTCGGGTTCGGGGTTCGAATCCAGAGTTCGGATATGTCTAACTGATGAGCCCAAAAGATGGTGAAACTTGAGTCTTAGACTTCCGGTTTGTTGGCTGTTATGGCTCTTGTGAGCTGCAACGTTGTTTGGCTGTAGAAGTAATTATACAATCTCAGACATTCTGAAATTATTTCCTTGAATTTTACTTATGCGAATGGAAAATTAAATTAACTTTCTTGAACTTACATTTTTGGATTTTACCGTCATTGGATACTTTACCTTTCACCTGACTATCCATTCACGTGAAATCACCTTTTTCTTCACCATATTCCCTCTCCTTCACTTTTTGTTATCAAGTAAGATCTTTGACTTACTTGCAGTTTCATCAAATACTTTTGTATGCAAAATCCGAGCCCTTATTTTGTTATTCCCGCCCTTTGATGAGAAGGAAAGTATTTCTTCGAAACACCGCGGATTAAGGACTATCCACTTTTTAAGTGTTTCCTTTTCATATTAAACATGTTTTTAACTCTTTTTCAAAGTGTTTTTTAACATGTTTTATTAACTATTTGCTCTTATATATATATATATATATATATATATATATATATATATATATATATATATATATATATATATATATATATGCTAAAAACGGAAGTGGAAAGATTACAGAACCCGGCGACGTTTCGCCCGTTTAGTGCGGGCTTTTTCAAGAGTAAAAATATAAAATGCTCACTGACGCGGAGATTGATTAAGAGTTTTTATAGAGAGAAGCAGGGGGGATAGTATATTAAAAATATTTAAATATGTGAGTATAATATATATATATATATATATATATATATATATATATATATATATATATATGAATTAAACCGTGTCTTAATTATTTTCATGGATAATTATTTTACATAAGTGCGGAGAAATATTAAAAACTCCTTTCCTTTGTTTGATTACCTTATAGGAGTGGGAAATGAGGGCGGATTCCATTTATTTATTTTTTTATACATATTGTATATACACATGTAAATACGTATAATATATTGTCTCCCGCCTCCCTCTATATATACTCTTAATTAATTAAATAGATAAATACACAGAAATAACAGTACCAGGTACACCAAGATTTTCTTTAAAGATCACAAAGAAGACTTTAATATAAACCCTTCAATTAGACTCATTTGCCCCTCAAAATCTGATATAGGGTTAGTTAGTAAAAATATCCTCGATAGAACTATCCTTAAAATTAAATCTGTAATAAAATACCCACTATGGCCATATTTTTCAACCCAGGTCATTGAATGCTTTTTCAAACATCCACAATAAAAGGAATCTTAAATTTCTTTCTTTCGACATCGAACCTTAATCCCAATCCATATCACCGATACTATTACATAAGTCCCTCTTAATGGCACGTAAAATAACCCAAGACGAAACCAATCTAATACCATTAGCTGGAATGTCTATAATAATCTTTGACAACAAATATTGGACCAGACACAATGCCCCTGACCATTTTAACACTTTAATGAGTTCGACCGACTCGCGTCACTGATCTAGTTGTCCTTTTCCTCTTGGGTGAATTTCATGAAATACTCCATAAACAATTGTGAGGCCTTTACAGAAATGAAGCACTCTTCTTGACTAAATCCACAAATAAAAATTACGAAAAAGCAATTAAATCCCTACATAAACTTTTTAAAAATTATGGACTTACTATAAAAAATCGACCCTAATAAAAAATAGTTAATTTCTTAGATGTAACATTAAATCTTACAAACTCTATTTTTGAACCTTATCATAAAGAAAACTAATCTGTACTATATGTCCATAATGATTCAAACCATCCTAGGTCAATATTAAAATCAATAGTTCCTAATGTTTCTTTAAGAATACCTAAACTATCTTCAAACAAATTTATATTAAATAAAAACACAGGATCCTACAATGAGGCCCTTAAAAACTCAGGGTACAAAACACAAATTAAATACAAAATAAAACTGATACAGTTACATATAAAACGAAAACAATTATAATAAACCTAGTAAAAACATAATAACCTATAATATGGACGTGTCAAACCATAGAAGAACTTCAAAGAATAATCAGATCACAATTCAAAACAACATTAATCACACATATCAGCCATTAACATCAATAAACCCCAAACCCATATCATTAAACGTAAAAACAGACATAGGGACACCTTATGGTTTAACCCTCCATATTCAAAAAGCGTTAAAACAAACATCGCCAGAGAATTTTTCAAAATATTGGAAATAACTTCAAAGCCCCCCTCCCATAAGTACAGTAAGTTTTTTTTAACAAAAGTACGATCAAAATATCATATTCAACAATGCCAAATCTGCATAAAAAAATAATTAGTAACAACAATAAGAAATTAGGAAAATACGAAGTACAAATACACAAACTTTAGCAAGCTGTAACTGTAGAAGGAAAAACACACGCCCTTTACAAGGTACCTGCAAAGTGTTACATAGGGGTGTTATTTCTTTAGAAGAGATGTCATATATATTGTTGTTGCTGTAGTTGTTGTGTGTCTTAATAAGAGAGTGTTAGATTGTTCATGTTGTGAGATACAGACAGTTCTGGATATATAAAGAGACAAGGTACATGTTAATACAAGAGAGCCGAAAACATGTAATACACAACGAGAGGAAGATATTTAGATATATAGATAGATAGACCGCGATATAGTTTGACATTTGTACTTTTGACAGATCTGTGAATGGGAGTGTTTCTATAATATTGACACATATGTCTTTACCTATTTTTGAGATGATGATTTTTACAAAGTTCTTTTAATATAAATTGACAATACCTTTCCTGTTGAATACATAACACGAAGACGCAGATACAAAAAGATGAAGTTGTTTGTTTATTCCATTTCGACCGGTCAATGGATTTGCATCAAGGAATTCAAGTCTTTACATGGTTCTTTCTTCTTCTAAACTTCGCTTCCAAGGTTCGATGTCAGCTCTGTCTCTGACTCACTCTTATCACTTGTCCCCTCTGACTGACTGACTGACCATAACTGACTTCTAAAGTTCTCTATATTGAGACTCATGACGTCATTTCATGACCAACATGTGCATATCAGACTCGTGTCTTGACACGCCTAACTTTTTCAAGCATGCATAGTTCTTCACATGTTTTTTACAAAGCCGATTTGTCTAACCTAATTTTCCTAACCCTTTTTTACAAATATGTTTAATATTTTCTATTGTTCTGATCTAGATTCTTTATTTTAATTATGCCAACCATTTAAATATTTCCGCACACAATTAATGAATAACAATACCACCATTAACCTATCTAACACTCTAATACAACCAAACATTTTGCATGGCAATACAACTGTTAATCAAACTGAAAGCAACTATTACAACTCTATTAAACAAAATGCAATGTATTTTGGTTCGACTCAGAATCTCCACACCTAAACACTCTTTCAAAAGAAAGATCTCCACACATAAACATTCTTAAAAAAAAGAGATCCTTAAAAAACCAGACAAACTGAGCAAAGTATATTTGGTACCTCAAGGATATGAATATCCCCTTTAATATAAAATGAAAAACATTAAACTCCCATAAAACATATAAATTCTGCATCCTTTGTATATTTGAAGCTCTAGATATATTAAAATTCAACAGCAATATGTCCACACTTTTAAACCGAAATGACGAGACATTTTCTGCTTGTATTCATAAACGTTTTTTTATTTTAGAAATTTAAACGACCATAGAATAATAAAATCTGATTTAAAACCATTTTATAACAAATAATTTAATAACTAATAATATTATTTTACTCATTTTATTAATATTATTTCTATTGCTATCATTTTTATTATACTTATTCTTATTATTAACTCTTATCATCATTTATCTATTATCATTATTGTAGCTATTATTAGCTATTTATTATAACATCACTAAGGTTTTAGCATTAATGTAATAAACAAATAACTAATCCCTTAAATAATTAAGTTATCTCCCTTTGACCAATGAAAGTTTTTTTCTTTTATTTCTATGCAAAATTTCGAAATTGTAGTTATCCTCTTGTTTAATTCAATAAATTTGAAAATTTAAATTTTGGCGTCCCAACGATAAAAAAATTATCAACCGTACATTAGAACAGCGTTTTAAAGTAATATAAACGATAAGTAATTATTCTGACTAGAAAACAAAAATAACAGAATGCAAGAGGATAGACTTACTTAAATTAAAACAGATTTTATAATGGAGATAAACCGTATATATATTTTTTTTATATAAAAAATAATTTTTTCTTCCATGGTAGACTTTGAAATATTTTCACTGGACCCACAAACAAATTTATACAAGCACTTCTTTCGGACATCTACACAGCTATGCGGATTACCCAATATATAACTTGGACCGTATTACCCAACTACTGTAAAGAACGCCTACCATGGATTTTACCAAGCAATCTGGATCTACAATTTTCATATCCTTTTCTGCAAACCCTCCTGCTACAGGACTTCTGATAATTTAAAGATAATTTAATTATGTTGACTTTGACTTTCCATGTCTCACTGACTTTAGCAAATAGGGTACATACCTTTATAAATATTTGCTAGTATTTTCTCTCCTCTGATGAGGTGGTAGACATCGAAACTTTATAGGTTAAGGAGATTAATATACTAAAGTATTCTTTGTCTTGCTTAGAATAATAAAAATCTTTGATATGAAACTCAACCACTTCATTTCAATAAAGGTTTTTTGAAATTCATTGAATCAAAATTTAATATATATATATATATATATATATATATATATACTGTGATCACACACACACACACATATATATATATATATATATATAATACTTATATATATTCAGCATTATTAAGACAATGCAAGCCCTTCCATCCAAATAATTTATATAGGCCGTTTATATAGGTCATACATAATCTCCATTAACAGAGGAAGGCCTCACTGCAAACAATACAGAAACAGTTTCTCTTGCATATTATTAATGCAGTGATTATCTCCTAACACTAATCCACGGCTTCCAATTGTTTTCAAACCTAGCAATATTATCGAAAACCGAATATTACAACAATAGTAATTTTATTGCTGGAAAATTTCAAAGTTGAATCGTGAAACACAAACCGGGGACTTAACCTTAAATCATCATATAGAAAAATATTCTCATTTAACTGTTTCTGAGATTTACAAAAATAACCCAATTAAATAAACGTAAACTAGTTCTAAATAATAAACTAAAAAGTATTTTTTAGTATATTTCAGTGTTAATAATAATAATATGACCGCATTATATTAATACGTTGGTATGGCGCTAAATAACTCTACATTAAAATAAAAATGGCGTAAATCACAAAGCACAATTGTTACTACTCTTCAGATATGTAATCATACCCATATTCCTTTTATTTATTAAGTTGATGAGTTCCTATTCTTCTGATGGGTGGGGGCGGAAAAGATAAAAAAATGACTTAATAATTATATGAATGCTTCTGAACTACGAAGCAGGTGCTGTCAAGCATCGAACATTTTAACATGCTGAAAGAAATAAACGGTAAGGTTGACAACATCTTGGAATTTGGAAAATAGACTTATATATATATATATATATATATATATATATATATATATATATATATATATATATATATATATACTAGCAGAAGTTCCCGTCGTTGAATGGGTTCAAAAACAGCCTACAGAAAATGGACTGTGATTGATGAAAGTATGATAGGTTATGAAAAGGAGGGGGTTGTAAAGAGATAGATTTTGATAGTAATTGTCTGTATTTTTGAGATGAGGTGTTTTCATTTATGTAGATTGTCGGACTGACTTCCTCATCTTGGTTGTTATAGTCACAACGTTTCGGCTGTTTTGCCCCCCGGCCTTCATCACGAGTTTTGTATCGAACTGATGAAGGCCGGGGGGCAAAACGACCGAAACGCTGTGACTATAATAACCAAGATGAGGAAGTCAGTCCGACAATCTCAATAAATAGGTTTTGATACTCAAAAATTTTACCCTAAGCAAAATATGATGAAATTTTCGCGAAAATATATTTTTTTATATCAACTTTGTTTACATTCGTAGCCAAGAGTGACCAACAAAATGATGTTTCCTTACAAAGAGAATATGTTATATATATAATAATATAAATATACAAGAAATAAATGTTACTATAGTCAATAAAAGTTACTTTTAGGGTAGAAAAGTTCATTGGTTTGTATTTTTAAGTAGTTTGTAAAAATTTTTTTTTTTTAATTCACGAACCGGTTTAAAAATATCAAAATGGCAGCGACTTTGAAATGGAAAGCCACGTGTTTAATTTGAAGGAGCGGCACCTGAGCATTCTGTGTTAACAATTTAAGAGAGTTCCGTCAACGTAAGGAATATTTATAAACATATTTTAATGTTTTCCGTTATTTTGTGCTTGAGGAATATTCGATTATGGCATGTGTAGTTTATATAAAAATTCATTTAAGTAGTTATCGCCTGAAATTTCGTTTTAATTTCGGTTCGCCGAAATTATTTCAAGTAAAGAGCATTAAAAAACTATTTCGAAACAACAAAAAACATGAACTGAACTTTTATTGACTATGGTAACATTTATTTCTTGTATATTTATTTTTTCGGGTAGTCGTTTGTTGGCTTTTCTGCTAAACACTCTTACTAAATAATATCGACGAAATATCGAAAAACAAAGAAACAAAAACAGTTTGGAAAAATAATGAAGCTTTACTTATTTTAGTAAAATAATCCGAAACAGCAAAATGGGATATTAAAAAAGTAAACACGTAATTACTTTAGTTTTTTAAAGTAAATAATCGATATACATATGAATAAGAAAAAAAATGGCACCTTTTTCAAGCAGAACAGCTTCGTTTTAGTTTTACAGTATTGAACGGTGTAGTATTGTGCCGTAGGATTCAGGGTTGTACTATTGTAATGTAAAGAACACGCAAAAAGGGTTGTAATCAACTGAATTTCTTCAAGTACACTGACAAAAAAGCTTAAACAGATATATAAATAAACATAAAAAGGTTATGTAAATGTTTTTAAAAAGACACGTAATTACGTGAGCAGGATGTTTTCCTTCTTTTGACACGATAACAAGTAACGTTCTATTTTTTTAATTATTTATCTATCTATCTATTTCCGAAAGAGTGCCACGTGCAATGGAGTAGGAAAAAAAGAGTGTTATGCAAAATTTGTGTCGAGAATTGTCTAAAGTTCCGACTTTTTTGGCTTTCACTTTAATAAGAACTTGAATTTATGAGGTTAATTTATTCGACGCAATATGATTCAACTCAAAACAATAAATAAAAGCTAACGTGATTTAAGATTAAAGTGAAGGTTTTATAGTGGACCATCACCCCTTTTAAAAAACCTTGTTAAACTTTGTGACGTATTTACATCTAAGAAACCAATCGATAAAACCGGTATATATATATATATATATATAGATATATATATATAGGCGTCACCACTTATCAAGGCCGATAGGCCACTCAAGGATAAGGGTTAAAGAGTGTAGAGTAGTCAAAAGGACAATATAGTAATCGATATTATTGGAAGTTCGGTAAATTTGTTAACTTAAGTGGAACGGCTCATCAGAAACTTGTTCACGTTGGACTTGAAGACAACCATATTATAGACAGCTGGAAAGCAGGAAAATGGAAGACATTTCCACAGGCGTGCAGTTCTAAGAAAGAAGCTTTGATCATGGAATCTATGTTTAGGTTTAGGCATAGATAAAGAGTGGGGAAAATTATTGATAATGTTTTCAGCTAGTCTAGTGTTTCTTGTGAAAGTTTGGCGAGGGGGGCCATAGATTGAAGCTCAGTCGAACACGTTCCATGAAAATAACGATAAAGCAGAGACAAACTCGCAACATCTCTTCTTTGGGATAGAGGTTGCAGCGAAGAGAAAAGGACATCTCCCACGAGGCCACGAAGTCTATTTTGAACCCTATCAAGGCAGGACAAGTCCTTTCTAGCAGCTCCTACCCATATGTGGCAACAGTATTCCATCCTTGGATGTATCTGGCTCTTATATAGATAGAGAATTGCATCAGCAGTGAGATATCTACTGGATCGATAGAAGGATCCCACCATTTTTCCAGCGACCTTGGCAACAGATTTGATGTACGTATTCCATTTAAGATCAGGAGTAAAGGTCAAGCCCAGAAGCCTGTCAAAACTTGAGGCCTCCCCAAGACGAGAGCCATTCATTTTAATTGATGCCAGATGGGGATCAGAACGTTGATGATGTAAAAATAGAAGCTTGGTTTTAGATGCATTAAAAGTAACCAGCCACTCATTTCCCCATTGTACAACGTGATCAAGATCAGAGGAGAGAGAATCGGAGAGAACTTGGTCGTTTACTGTCTTAGATGTGCTACCATAGATGGTAGTGTCGTCAGCAAAAATGTCTACGAATGATGTAAGGATGTGATTTGGAAGATCATTAATGCTGAATTCTTATTTAAATTCACGGGTGTAGCATGCTCTCGTCTCGCTAGTGGCGTGCTTGAAACAAACCCACATCGATTGAATTATAAGACGGCTCGACATAGATTTCTTATTTTCACGTGAAGCGAGTGGAGTAGACTTTTAGCAATTTTTTTGATCATTTTATTACAGGCGCTTTTGTTTTCCGTTTGCCGCCAAAAACACTGATTCAGATAGCACGCACGAGAAATAAAAAATGAAAATATTTATTTTTTTATTTTGTATACGTTATTTTATTAGGAAGAAAACGACAAACAATTGAGAAAAATCTCATAAAAATAATTTGTATTCTGTTTTCAGAATTAAAGCGTTTTTGCCCCCAAAGAAATGATTTAAAGTTTTTAAAAATTTAAGAACGGAAATCAATACGAAAAAAATCTGATACACGAGATTTCGACATTTTAAAAATGGAAATTCAGATAATTTTCAGTTTTCAGTAAATTTTATAGTTTTTTTTTAAAGTTTATCTGATTTTTTTTTTATTTTAAAAATCCACATACTGTTACTTTCATAAAATTTTGGCCGCTATGTCCCCAGGCCTTTTACCATTTTTTTTTAAGAATGTACAGATGAAAGATTTATTTATGTGGACACGATTTCTTTCATTCCTTTATAGATTATTTTATATATCTTTTGTTTTATTCATATGAAATGTTAAGTAATGCTAAGCCTGGCCAGTACTTAAATTATTGTATGCGCCAGAAAGCCGCTGCCGCCAGAAATTGGACTGTTAATGTCTCTAGTCACTTATTTCTTCAATACGTTTATGCAATTTATAAGTCAATCGTCCCGGCATACAGACTAAATAATATGGTAAACTGGGATTTCCAAAATTGATAAAGAAACGAATCTAGAAAAAATGACAACAGTCAATCTTTTATTTCAAAATTATTTGAAGTTTTCTGGGATTTCGCATTGCCGTTGGACTTTGACAACGTTGGATGATAAAAATGCAGTTGGTGTTTGCGCAATCGATTCTTCTTATAAATTCCGTATCGAACAGACACATTTTCAAAAGTTCCTGAGGATAGCTAGAAGACCAGTTGTAACGAATATTATCCTACCGTTTCATGTAAACGTATTCACTTACAAACGTACAAGAGACCTTCCAAAACTCATACGTCCTTATTTTTTTATTCCGACCGAATAGATCAGTAATCGGTAATTGTATCGGAATCGGGAATTTAGTAAGGAATCCGTATTTGCACCGGAATCGGGAAAAATATTGGAATCATCCTATCACTTACGGAGATACAAACGAATAAATCTATCTAAGCAAAGAGACCGGGTGTCATAATAATCTAGAAAACAAAAAACATTATTAACACAGGGCAAACGACAAGCAAAACAAAACAAAAAAAAAAAAAAACGAAAAACAAATCGAATACACAGAACTTGCTAGAGAACTGACAAGAGTATAAAACATGGAGTGAGTCATTATAATCCCTATTTATATATAATAAAAGAGGCGCAGTTTTTCCCGTCTGGACCAAAATACCGTAGGTTTACAACAACAAATACCACAAGCAAATTTCTTAGGTCTACCTATTAGCCACTATCTTAGGTAACATTATAAATACTTTTTTGACACATCCAGGTGTTCAAATGAAATCCTAGATTACTTCTGAGGAACTCACCAGCACTATCGCATTAACTTACAGAGGAAGTAGTTCCGATTTTCCCCCTATTGCTGCAATCCTGTTACTGATCCTCATAAACACCGCAGGGATTTATACACATGGTATGGATATTATGGTTACACCCTTTGTAAGTGATTCATAAACTAATAGCCCAAACATTAAATTTCCGATCGTCGATTCGAAAAATAATAAATTCTCCCTTATAATATTTCTGCTATTCTGATTGGCTTAGATCAGACCGATCCCTTATTTCAGAATACAATTCTGTTAACTAAACCGAACATGCAAGCCGTTATCCAAAATGGCGTCTACTGATACAGGAAGCCTGCGTTTTACATTAAATAAAGCGATTACTGAATAGCACGGAGGCATTTGCTTCTCACTCTCACTCTCTTTCTCTCATTATCCCTCCTTATCTTTCTCTCTAAATATGTTTAGAGAGAGAGAGAGAGAGAGAGAGAGAGAAAGAGAGAGAGAGAGTCAGAGAGAGAGAGAGACAAAGAGAGAGAGAGAGAGATACAGTGTAACGTGACCGTAACAAGGAGCGGTAGGGCTCCTCATTTTGGGGAGGTTGAGACCCAGGCATACAATAATACTTAACAATTAACACAAGCATAGTTGCTCGGCATTCTCCAGAGTTTCTGGAGTCTCAACCTCCCCCAAATGGTGAGCCCTACCGCTCCTAAGGACGGTCATGTCACACAGAGACAGATCAGAGCGAGAGTTATATCTGTTTTCTTTACATTCGACCACTGTATCGGAATGAGAGAGAGAGAGAGAGAGAGAAAGAGAGAGAAAGAGAGAGAGAGAGAGAGAGAGAGACATCGTCACGGATTTACCTCATTACATTATAGTGTCCAGTTATTTCGTTTAAGTCGAAAAAACACGGCGACATTTTGATGCGACCGTGGTGGAGCAGTCAATATAGGACACGCGTCGCAACCAATGGGTTACGGGCTCACACCCATGTAATGAATTTATTTATTTTATCTGAAGTTTTAATATTTAAACAGAGTTACGCCTTGTATAACTTTTCGTGTTTTTTTTCTCTTTTTCTCAGTTTTTTTTATCGAATTTAAACAGTTTTATTACTGTTTTCCGCTTTTTATTTATTTTTTTTTGTATCGGAATGAAACGATAAATCGTCATTTGTTTTTGGGGTGTTTCCTTTTAGTTGTTTTTTTGGGGGGGGGGGTATTTTTATTTTTATTTTGGTTTTATTTTTATTTATTACGGTGGTAAGTGAACTATTTGAAATCGTTCATCGGTTTTCTGTCCGTTTATCTGTTTCTTTTTTGTACATTGTTTCTTTTTTGTACGGTGTTTTTTTTTGTACAATGTTTCTTTTTTGTACAATGTTTCTTTTTTGTACAATGTTTCTTTTTTGTACGGTGTTTTTTTTTGTACAATGTTTCTTTTTTGTACAATGTTTCTTTTTTGTACATTGTTTCTTTTTTGTACGGTGTTTTTTTTTGTACAATGTTTCTTTTTTGTACAATGTTTCTTTTTTGTACAATGTTTCTTTTTTGTACGGTGTTTTTTTTTGTACATTGTTTCTTTTTTGTACATTGTTTCTTTTTTGTACATTGTTTCTTTTTTGTACGGTGTTTTTTTTTGTACAATGTTTCTTTTTTTAGATGCATTCCTCGTTATTTCCTTCGTTTCTCGATTTTTTCACTGTTTGCTGTCCGTCCTCTATTCTCAACGTGTATCCGTTACTTTTGTGCTGTGATGCATCCGTTCCTCTATTTTTCTGTCCGTTCTCCTATTACTGTTTCTTTCCATTTTCTGCTTTTAGTTCGTTCCTCTTTTTTTTTTTACCACCAATTCCTATATTTTCGCGCTTCAATAAAATCACATTCATTTCGATGGAAAATATTTCTTTTGTTAAAAGAATATTGTATAACGACTAATGCCCATACGCACTTGAATTCTTTGCAAACTAAACTAATAAAAAAAACATTTATACTAGATGCGTTCCAAAAGTAATACTTCCTATTTTTATCCCCCCCCCCGAATGAAGATTGAAAATTGCATCACTATGATTACTGAACTCATGCATTTATGCCCTGAAAGTTTTATCCCTCTTTTGCAGATAATAACGGTGTGATACTCCAAGAAAGCAACCCCTGTCATGGATAAGCGTCAGGAGCAGAGATGCGTTATTGAATTCCTGGCAAAAGTGCTTTCTAATATAATGTATATTGTTCACTCCTACATGCACACACAAACATATATGAATGAACGTCTATACTAATGTCTATGAATGAACATCTATACTAATGTCTATGAATGAAAATCTATAGTAATAATAAGCTCAATATGTGTGTATGTGTCCGCTAACTACTTTCAGGCTAATTGACATATGAACATGAAATTAGGACATTTTCTTATAGAGAATTAGGTTATAAGATCACAAGACGGATTCAAAGGTCTTGGATAACTTACGCTTTAGACTTTGACTTTATTGAATAATTTCAAGAATGAAAGAAAATATTCAGAATCGTTTTTAGAGTCGATCGTAGTCAAGTAGTTGTTGTTTAAATTCTCGGAACTGATACGATTAATGAGCTAATTCGATGTATTTTAACAGTCATGAAATCTATATTATGCACACACACACACACACACACACACACACACACACACACACACACACACACACACACACACACACGTATATATATATGGAATGCTTATCAAAAGTAAGTAGGAAAAGTCAAAGTGCTGGATCGTAAGTCTTACATGAGCTTACATTAATTATTTTACTTAAATAATCTGCGTCATCCCTGAGCACATTAGGGCAAAGTATTTGAATAACATACATGCATACATACATACGTACATACGTACATACAGATGACGTTCCTGAATTTTTGCGATGAGGATTGGTTATTTGTATTATTATTCATCGAACTACTGTTCTCACCTTGAGTGATGATCTAGGACCCGTGGCGCAGTGGTTAGAGTTCTGGAAAAATCAATTGTAAAAGTGTTAATCTCCTGGAGGTGAAAGGTTCAATCCTCACTGTGGGCGACCCAAAAAATACATTTGCGAATTACTTAGAACCTCTATCCAGTAATGGCGGACGGAACAAGAGCACAATACTCCCGTGAAGTAAATAAATGGTCCCGCTCGAAATTTCATCCAAATTCCCAGATTCGACAGAAACATTCCTGGGTTCGACAAGATATACCTGAAGAAGGTCGGAGGTTATATCGACCGAAACGTTGTAAAAGTCACATTCAAGATGAGAACACTAGTCCGATGAATAATGATAATACATAAATATATGCATACATACTTACGTTAGTAATGAGAGGATTCCAAAATTTTTCCCGATTCCGATACAATTACCGATTCAGATTCTTTTAAAATTATTTAGTTATAAACTTGTTTTTCTTTAGATTACTGTCAAACACTATGTGATATATGGCATATATTTTTACGAACGTAAAAATGCACTTGTGTGGGTTAATTATAGATTTTAAATTTGTAGGTTAAAATCAATACATATCAATCAGTAGCAGTAAAGGGAAATAATTTTTAAAACGAAAAATAATAAACAATTACAAGAATCGTTTTTGGCAGGCAGGAACAATTTTTTTTTTTCGATTCTGATGCCTTAAAAACTTCCGATTTCCTTAATTTCAGATTCCGATTCATTTTAATCGTCCCAACACACACACACACACACACACACACACACACACACACACACACACACACACATATATATATATATATATATATATATATATATATATATATATATATATATATATATATATATTACAGAATGTCAGAAAAACATCGGTACCGTTGGTTTAAAATCCAATATATGGGAACTAGCTTATAGTGGAGAAAATATTGGACTCTCTTCACCGTGTGTTTTATATTTTTTATTCCGGAGTTGGTGAGCACGTTATTATTTTTTTATTTTTAGTTCGCAATTTATATATATATAAGGTGTCTAAAACAGACGATGATTGTTAATTTTCTTAAATTAATCTTAACAAATGCTTAAACTCATTTATTTATTATTGTCTTTCGTTTCATATATATATATATATATATATAAATATATATATATATATATATATATATATATATCGTATCTTGATTTTTCTTGTCTCGCGAACTTTCTCCTGTCTTAAGTTGAAATTCGTCACCCCTCCCCTCAAACGGGTAGAACACTGTTTACTTTTCTCTATCCCAACTGACATACATTTAACTTCAATGCTCTAAACAAATGCAAAACAAGTGATAGAAATTACTATAAAATATTACTATAAAATATTGCCATGAAATATTACTACAAAATATTGCTATGAAATATTACTAGAAAATATTGCTATGAAATATTACTATAAAATATTACTATGAAATATTACTATAAAATATTGCTATAAAATATTTCTATGAGATATTATTATAAAATATTACTAGGAAATATTACTATAAAATATTACTATAAAATATTGCTATGAAATATTACTATAAAATATTGCTATAAAATATTACTATAAAATATTACCATGAAATATAACTATAAAATATTACTATGAAATATTACTATAAAATATTGCTATAAAATATTTCTATGAGATATTATTATAAAATATTACTAGGAAATATTACTATAAAATATTACTATAAAATATTGCTATAAAATATTACTATAAAATATTGCTATAAAATATTGCTATAAAATATTGCTATGAAATATTACTATAAAATATTACTATGAAATATTACTATAAAATATTACCATGAAATATTACTGTAAAATATTACTGTAAAATATTTGTATGAAATATTACTATAAAATATTGCTATGAAATATTACTATAAAATATTGCTATGAAATATTACTATAAAATATTGCCATGAAATATTACTATAAAATATTACTATGAAATATTACTATAAAATATTGCCATGAAATATTACTATAAAATATTACTATGAAATATTACTATAAAATATTGCCATGAAATATTACTATAAAATATTACTATGAAATATTACTATAAAATATTACTATGAAATATTACTGTAAAATATTACTGTAAAATATTTGTATGAAATATTACTATAAAATATTACTATGAAATATTACTATAAAATATTACTATGAAATATTACTATAAAATATTACTATAAAATATTGCTATGAAATATTACTATAAAATATTGCTATGAAATATTACTATAAAATATTGCCATGAAATATTACTATAAAATATTACTATGAAATATTACTATAAAATATTACTATGAAATATTACTGTAAAATATTACTGTAAAATATTTGTATGAAATATTACTATAAAATATTACTATGAAATATTACTATAAAATATTACTATGAAATATTACTATAAAATATTACTATAAAATATTGCTATGAAATATTACTATAAAATATTGCTATGAAATATTACTATAAAATATTGCCATGAAATATTACTATAAAATATTACTATGAAATATTACTATAAAATATTACTATGAAATATTACTGTAAAATATTACTGTAAAATATTTGTATGAAATATTACTATAAAATATTGCTATGAAATATTACTATAAAATATTGCTATGAAATATTACTATAAAATATTGCCATGAAATATTACTATAAAATATTGCTATGAAATATTACTATAAAATATTGCTACGAAATATTACTATAAAATATTACTATGAAATATTACTATAAAATATTGCTATAAAATATTTCTATGAAATATTACTATGAAATATTACTAGGAAATATTACTATAAAATATTACTATAAAATATAGCTATGAAATATTACTATAAAATATTACTATAAAATATTGCTATAAAATATTACTATAAAATATTACTATGAAATATTACTATAAAATATTACTATAAAATATAACTATAAAATATTACTATGAAATATTACTATAAAATATTACTATGTAATATTACTATAACATATTACTATGAAATATTACTATAAAATATTGCTATGAAATATTTCTATAAAATATTACTATGAAATATTACTATAAAATATTACCATGAAATATTACGAATTTAATTTTAATATTGCTATGAAATATTACTCATTTAATTTTCTATGTTTATTACCTATAGCAAATTAGGTGCAAACCTTTTATAATATTTGCTAATATTTTTCCTCTGAGGAGATGTATAAACATCGAAAACTCATGGGTTAAGAAAATATATTTTACTATATTGCATTTTTTGTCTTGCATACAATAAAATTTCTATATTTGAAATTTAACTTTTTCAACTCACAAATTTTAAATTCCTAAATTATTATTTATTTGCTCTATCTAGTATATTGAGCAATTTTATTTAGCTGGGATAGTCTTATATAAAATATTACATCCAATAATATTTTGTAAGACCGATAATCACTGTATTTGCACACCAGTAGAATTATTGTATTTCATTATTCTGAATTATATATATATATATATATATATATATATATATATATATATATATATATATATATATATATATATATATATATTAATGGAAGACAATGAAACCATTCACCATTAACGTTTATTAATTCGTTTTATGCGAGGAGTTATTCTGAGGTGGTTGTCTGACTTACTATTTGTAGCTAGTCTTCCATTCACCCATCGCATAATATAGTTTCGTCTAAGACCAAAAAAAACTTTTGCATGGCAGGATAGAAGTACATATATTCATTATATATATATATATATATATATATATATATATATATATAATGGTATATTAGTCTGTCTAGAGTGTAATGTATTTGTGTGTATATACATGTCTGTGGTAGTGTGTGTATGTGTGTGTGTGTGTGTGTATGGTTCTGTGTATTTTTGAATTTTGTTTTTCTCTTGTTCTCCCTCTCTCTTCCACGTTGAAGAATAAAAGGCCCGAGGGAAAATTGCTGAGACGTGTCGAATGTGAAAAATCAGCAGTTAAGGCGATCACGAATTTATGATGCAAATATGCAGATTATATTTGAAAGATGTTTTCTTTTTAACAACATTCTATATATATATATATATATATATATATATATATATATATATATATATATATATATATATATATATATTCACACACGCATATATATATATATATATATATATTTTATATTATATATATATATATATATATGTGTGTGTGTGTGTGTGTGTGGAAACATGGAACAAAACATTGTTTTATTTTTTTCAAGTTAATAAAATTTTAATTCGCTGTTCGCTGCTGTTTCGCTCGTTTTGTGTTGATGGCGTTGGGGTCGACTTTATTTTTATTTACGCCAGCGACCGTGTTCTGTGTTTGGTTCTAAATGTTGAACATGTTACAAGAGAAATGCATCGTTAGAAAATTTGCCATAATCGTTTTAAAATATGACACTTCAGGATACAGGATTGGAGGACACCTAAATTAGAGTTAATGAAAGCACACATTAATTAAAGATACATATAAAATTTATGCGTTACAAATATTCATAATTATACAATGTTTGGGTAGCAATGTCACAGCCGATATGTATACTACCGTGGCGGAGAGACACTTAAGACAAATGAATAAAAACAATAAAACGTTATATCCTCGAAATATCGTGAAATTCTAACATAACATAAAACTTTAATGATAGAGGAAAAACAAAACAAGAAACAAGCAAAATTTAATAATAAAATATCGCTTTGTTATTAAGCTTTCTGTCTGAAAAACTACCTGCTTAACTTTTTAAACATATTGATTAAGTATACATTTCATTTAAGCTTGTTTAAATTTTAATCATATGAATTGCTTTTCTGAATTTTTTTTTTTTACTTCTAAGCTTTCTTCCGTTACCCGACGTACTATCTAAAATATCTATTATACCCCCTCCCACTCTTAGTAGCGCTTTTCTTCTCCTCGGTTTATGTTCATTCACTGTATAAAACGTAGAATTCTGTGCAATAAAGCTTATTTTACCAAACAAAAGTAGTAGAAGCAATCGACTGAAATATCCTAATGTTGTGTTTGTATTATTATTATTATTATTATTATTATTATTATTATTATTATTATTATTATTATTTCTACTAGCATCTTTTTTCACGCTAAACCAATTCGTTAGTTGGTTGGTTGTTTTACGGCATATCAACCCTTTTCAGGTCATTTAATGCTGAATCCAGTGATTTTGAAGAAAATTTTTTTAATACAATATATATATATTTTTTTCAAGTCAGTTTCTATTTAACCCATAGTTGGGACCTTAACAGTTACTACCATTCCGAGTCAGAGTGGACCTGGGAGCAATGGCAATTAAGAGGTTGCTCCAAGCTGGGGCCTCACCATCGGATATAGTCTAAGATCACCCTATTGGATTATATATATATATATATATATATATATATATATATATATATATATATATATATATATGAATTCGTATTCCTGTCTGTCTGTCTGTTTGTTTGTTCGTTTGTTCACAATTTGATTAATATATACAAAAGGTCCATTACGTTATTATTTTATTCATTCCTCTGTATAGTATTATTCTTGCAAAATATACGATTAAGAGGTGATCTCATTTGCATATTACATTAAAGAAATTCCATTTTTATTAAATAGCGGCGTTTTAGTTATTGTTTATAACGAGAGAATTGTTTTAAGTGTTCTATTTAAGTATATTATTTAGATTTGATTTATATTGATAGCATATTTGATTTAATTTATTTTTACCGACGTCGATTTTTATAAACCGGCCTGAGTTATTTCCCCTGGCCGCCAACTTTGTTCTTCTTTTGTTTTCTTTTTTTGGCGGATATTAAAACTAAAAACGCCCAAGCATTATTTTTGGAACTAGTTTAAATAAAATGATTTTCGTCATTTCGCAATCAACGTTGTGGTCCAGTGGATTTTAATTTTAAAATAAATAAATAATCCTATTCAACTACAATTCTTTATTCAAAACAAAAACAAACAAAAAACGTTTAATTTACATTTTTTTACCAGTTTTTTCTTCACATTTTTTTGTCATCGTAACTATTTTTTTTTCTTTTAATAACACAATAAGTCATAACTCATTTTTATAACATAAAAACGTGTATTTCGGTTAACATAAATTCTATTTTGGTATTTTTGAAACCGAATTATTTACAGTTTTTTTTCGTTGCAACAGATCGTAAAGACAAATCTTTCTAGACTGAGGTAGCATAAAAGAAATTCGCTTTAACTGAAATAGTCATAAAAAGGTGCTCAATATCCGAAGAATAGCTTCTCTTCGTATCCCTTGTGCCGAAATATATGTTGGAGAGTTTGTCACGAAATATCTGTTGGAGAGTTTGTCACAAAATATCTGCTGGAGAGTTTGTCACGAAATATCTGTTGGAGAGTTTGTCACGAAATATCTGTTGGAGAGTTTGTCACGAAATATCTGTTGGAGAGTTTGTCATGAAATATCTGTTGGAGAGTTGGTCATGAAATATCTGTTGGAGAGTTTGTCACGAAATATCTATTGGCGAGTTTGTCACGAAATATCTGTTGGAGAGTTTGTCACGAAATATATGTTGGAGAGTTTGTCACGAAATATCTGTTGGAGAGTTTGTCACGAAATATCTGTTGGAGAGTTTGTCATGAAATATCTGTTGGAGAGTTTGTCATGAAATATCTGTTGGAGAGTTTGTCACGAAATATCTGCTGGAGAGTTTGTCACGAAATATCTGTTGGAGAGTTTGTCACAAAATATCTGTTGGCGAATTTGTCACAAAATATCTGTTGGAGAGTTTGTCACGAAATATCTGCTGGAGAGTTTGTCACGTGCTTCTTCTTTTTTCGGTAGGTGGGGGAATAGCATTTTCGTGTTTTCATTTATTCTTTCATTTTTGAAATTTTTGTTTGGGTAACAATGGAGTTGACATATAATAATGAAAAACTGCTCAATATTCTTAGTATAGCAGGTGTGGCGAAACAGAAGTTTATGTCGACCCTGGCAACGCTGGGTATCCATGGTAGTATATATATCTCAGAATCCTGAAGTGAATAGGAACACAAATTAATTAATCGTGTGGTATTGAGTCTTACAGAATATTTATAGTAGGTAATATTATATAAGACAATCCCAGCCAAAAAGAGAATATCTCAATATACTTGATAGAGCAAATAAAATTTATAGATTTTTGTTAGATATTTTATTCAGAAAAACATCAATTTTCACAACAAAAATTGTTTGAATAAAGAATAGTTAAGATTTTTTTCCTTAACCCATGGATTTTCAATGTAGGCTCATCTCCTCATTGGAAAAGTCATTAGCAAATATTAGATCTAATTTGAAATTATATTGTTATTTAGTATATACAAAGAATATATTCAAAATTAATTACATCTTTTAGAGAGCATAGATAAAGAAAATAGATGAAATAAGAATAGATGCAATATATATATATATATATATATATATATATATATATATATATATATATATATATATATATATACCATAGTGGCGGAGGCACCCGGTTTGCTCGGGCTTAAAGTACGCTTAATTATGATATTTTAATTTGTCCAGATTTCATATATCGTGATTTTAAAAGTAGAAAAAAGTATTCGTGTGTCATCAACTAGAATTGAAATCGAAAAAAAAATCTATAGAATTCAAAGCTGGTGACGTTACCACTGTACCAACGCAACACGCATATGGACTGATTAAAAATTAAAAATATCATATATAAAAAGCTATATGTCTCTCTCCATATTTTCAAACTTCATCTCCTTCGAAACTAAAAGTCGCAGAGGCCTGAAATGATTGGATTTAGTACGGGCCATTCTTTTATAGGTTTTTAGCCGGTTAAAATAGTTTTTAAGCTGTCTAAATTGAAAAAAATCGTTATAAATTTTGTACATTCATCTTAGTTTATTTCTAATTAAATTTTTTTAATCAGTTCATATGTGTGTCATGTTGGTACTGTGGTAACGTCACCAGCTTTGAATGCTACAGTTTTGCTTTCGGTTTCGATTCCAACTGAAGGCAACCGAATACCTTTTAACTTTTGAAATCACGACACTAAAATAATATATACGAAATCTAGACTAATTAAAATATCATATTTAAGCGTATTTTACGCCCGGACAAAGCCGGACGACCCCACGCTAGTTAAAAATAAGTAAACATGAATGTACAAAATGCATATGGATTTTTTCAATTTTGAACCGCTTTTGACCTCTTAAAAACTATGTGAATCGGCAAAAGACTAATAAAAGAATGGTCCGTAAAAATACAATCATTTGAAGCCCTTAGCATCGCTCTGCGAGCTTTAGTTTCGGAGGAAATAGAGTTTGAGAATATGGAGACAGACAGACAAATATATAGCTTTATATATATATATATATATATATATATATATATATATATATATATATATATATATATATATATATATTTGTGGAGACGCCCACGAGTTAACATAGGCGGGTGAGTGAGATATATAAAGGTATCAATCACCAATACCGGAAGAGTCCGGCAACGACCGTCAAATAGGCAAGACGCTTATGCTGCCTCCAGTAAGACATGCAACACGCCACAAGCCAGAATATCTCCAACTGAAGTATATCTGAAGACATGTAAATATGTATATAACTTTTCTTCCTAATATATTATTGTATACCTTTACTTGCGTGTTCTTGTTAATTATTTGTGCAGACACAGCAATTACATATATATAAGACCTTGATCAGTCTTGACAAACTATAAATACCCACTTGACAATACCTGCGTATGAAAATTTTGTGCAATCTACAACTAAACTTATATATATATATATATATATATATATATATATATATATATATATATATATATATATATATATATATATATACCCACGAGGTGTCTTTAATAAGTTTCCATACTTTTTGTGTGCAGGCATTTAAAATTGTCGTAGACTTTTGAAAATTCATGAGATGATTGGCCAATTTTTTGATTTTGGGTTGGGCTACAGCAGGAATTGGAACACACCCTACTAAAGCCTGATTGTTACAATTGGCGAGTTTCTAAAATGCAATCTGGATATGAGGACATTTTAAAAGAAATATATGCAATAAAATCCTGTTTTAAACTTGGAAAAATGTTAAAATGTTTTTGATTACTGATTGGGGCATGATTCCAATGATTTTGACGATCGTTTTTATAACCACGGTTATGACAATCAACCAATCAGAAGCTTCGAACGTTATTATAAAAAATACCGAATTTTGGATTCATTTCAGTTCGCAGTTAACGTCTGTCTAGAAACGACTGAATCGTGACTGCATTGATTCTTCGCCGCATTCTTTGTTACTAAGAATTACTCAACACTCGAAATTGTGACTGCATTGATTCTTCGCCGATTTGATTTACTGCTGCCATCTTTGTCCAACATAATGTCTCAACACTTAAAAATACCACAGAAACGTATGGAATGCGTCAAACTGTTCTTGGACCATCTTGCATTAATAGAACATCAGATTTTGAGTGGCATTAGAGTTTTACGGAAGGCAGAGAATCCGTGAGGGGTGATAAGAGGTGTATGAGGAGTAAGGAAGTCAGAACACCTGAATTGATTGGCAAAAAAAAAAAATCATAGATAAGGATTGCCGTGCGTCTATAGACAATAAGTTCATATTTTGATGTCAGTGTGGGAACTGTACACACAATTATTCACGAGAAACTGAAGATGCGGAAGATTTTCGCGAAGTTTGTCCCAAGCATGCTCCATCTTTGTCACAGACTATTTGATCAAGATGGGCATAAAGACAGTTCCTCACCCTTTCTACAGTCCAGACTTTGCTCCCTGTGACTTTAGGTTATTTTCCAAGCTCAAGGAAAACCTTAGAGGTTGTCGTCATGAGACAATTGAGGAGATGAAAGAGGCTGTGACGAGGGTTATTGACACGTTCACACAAGAGAACTTCTGGGAGAATCCCAGAAGTTGTTGGAATGGTACAACACGTACAATGTATTGCAACCGGAGGAGATTACTTCGAAGGGGACTAGAGTTTTATGTGTGTACTATCAATATAAGTGCCCTTACGAACTAAACTTGTAAACTTATTATGGCACTTCGTGTATATATATATATATATATATATATATATATATATATATATATAGTAATTTATAAAATATATATGGCGATTAAGCTACACTGAATATTCTGCGTTTCATCCAACTATAGGATTCGTCAGGCTTAGGCGCATAAGCCTGACGAATCCTATAGTTGGATGAAACGCAGAATATTCAGTGTAGCTTAATCGCCATATATATTTTATAAATTACTAACTAGCTCTACCTACGTATTGAGCACTTTTGAAGTAAATACTTAAAGTTTACGCATAAATCTATACTTTCGTATATTAAATTTATGCGAATAAATGAAGTAGTTATATATATATATATATATATATATATATATATATATATATATATATATTGTATTATATATATCATTTTAGGGAGTTACGATTACAGCCGGTCAGGAGATTCGAACCCGGCCACGAAGCCATCTCAGACTTTATTAGCAAGGAACAAAAGTTAATAACGAGAAATTTAGTTTAAATTAACATTTATATAAAGCGTAAATGTCTAGACGGCGAGAGTGATCTTATGAGTATAACATCATGATCTGCGTATAACTGATCGACTTTAATTTCAACTTTAAAGTGCTTAATAATAAGAACCGAATTCTTAAAGTGTCTGACATAATTATTGCTGCAAATATTTTTACCTACAGACAATAGTTTTTTATGCTTTTGGAGATCATCAGTGCAGGGAGTTACGATTACAGCAGTCGGTCGAGAGATTCGAACCCGGTTACGAAGCCATCTCTGACTCTATTAGCAAGGGGCAAACCACGTGACCAACGTTAACCGCGAGAAATACAGTTTAAATTAACATTTATATAAAGCGTACTGGCCAGTTCTTGCAGAAACCGTTAAAAGTTAAATTCGTTGATACAAGGCAAATATGCTTATTATAATTTGACACTTTTGTTTTAAATATTTCGGATATAAAACATTTTATTAGATTCATTAAGTGTTTATAGTTTATATTAATAAACATAGTTTTGGTTAGTAGAGTCCATTCACACACATTTCTTTTGCCATAAATAAAACTGTGCTTGAATACCCTTAATCAGGATATAGTCACGTGACATGCTATGAAATATAATTGAATGATGCACGTTCTTCGAAGCACCTATTTTTAATTTAATAAAAAAAATAAAAACTACGCTTATTTTGTCACGACGGAAAGACAAGATTGATACACCAACTCCAGCATTATAACGTTAAAATAGTTGAACTAAGAATTAAAGCAGAAAAAATATCACAGACATGTTTCGTCGTTTACGACTCATCGGTGTGGTTAGACATAACAAGTGTATCAACATCGAGATCTGACACCAATTTAGTCACTACCAGCTGTGACCTGTGGAGTTAGATTCAAGTTTATTTGTAATTTTTATACGAATATTTTTTGAAGATTAATAAAATATTTAAAACTTTGTTAAACTTTAGTTATTTTTTTATTATAAACTTGCACAATAACAATTTTCCTTATTCTGAATTTATGAGATGAGAATTAGTGCTTTGTATTATTTGAATTATTATGACTACTATTCTCATCTTGAGTGTTATTCTCACAACGTTTCGGCCGAGGTAACATCCAACCTTCTTCACACGTATCTTGTCGAACTCAGGAATCCTTCTCGCGAACTGGGAAATCTGCAAGGAATTTCAGAGAGAACCCTTTATTTAATCCACGTTCTGTTATCCATGTCCGGGTAACAGCTTTAAGTAATTAGCAATTGTATTCTTAGTATCGCCTGCACTGAGGATTGAACCTTCAACCTCCAGATAAGTGTCGCTTAGAACTGAAACTTATTACTTTATCCGTTGCGCCACTAGTCCTTGCGAAGAAGGTTGGAGGTTACATTGGCTGAAACGCTGTGCGAATAACGCTCACGATGAGAATAGTAGATTGCATGATCCATATCAAATGTTTGTCATTTTTTTTTTCGATGCGAACGCTGACGTGTGTTCACGTTTTTCCCCTTGTTTTCATGTTTATTAATTTAACGTGTGAGTTAAGAAAAGTTAACTCAACTCCAGTTCTTTGCTTTCTTATCGATCAAATGGATTAATCAACTTTATTGATTGTCTATATTGATCTAATATTGATCTATTTTGTTGTTTTGCATGTGTCATTATTTTCCTTTTATGTTTCAATGTTCGAAATTACTTTTTTATTGCAAGTGGAAATTTCACCATCATCTTCATCATCATCATCATTGTCGTTATTAATATGCATGTGCGTGTGTGTGTTCATCTGTTTCCGTTCTGCGTAGCGTCAATCTACACCTTTCCCCCTCCCCCATCCTCCTCTCGAACCCCTTGCCTTTTTCTCAACCGTCGGGCCTCTCGCATCAAAGGACAAACACCGAGAAGAGGTTAGCCTTTATCGACAGTCAATCTCATCGTGTTTTGGGTCGGCATCAAGCCAGGGCACTGGGGGATTTGAGCTCAATTAGCAATCAGGCCCCTCGAGTTGCTACATGACATTACCGGGCCGAATCCTTTAGCACTACCTCCTACCCCGCTTCTTCTTTGCTCTCGCTGCGAACAATATCATTCACACCACAGCAAACATGGTTTAACCTTTCGCGACTCCCGGACAGTCAATTGATCGGCCTTGCATACCAATTCTCTTGCCTGTCTTTACTTCGTCCGGCCGCCCTTTTGGACGTCTTGTCCACCCGAAGGTCATATGATAGAAATGGAAAACAGAAACAGCAACAACAAAAAGCAACAGTTGTCATGGTAACGATCTTGTTGTTTCTTGCGAATTAATCACTTTTTTTTTTCATGTTCATCTAACATATTTTGCAAATGGCTTTCGAACTGATTTTCCAAGCCTTTTTATTGCCGTTGCTTTAACTGCCAATAACAATCGAACAAGTTGAACAGTTCTTTATACATGGTGTCATACATGTTCGAGGAAGCATTGTTAAGCAACTATTTGTAGTGCAATTATGTCCTTATGTACTTTTTAAGAGCGAAGCAGGTTCTCAATTAAAGAACTTGTTCCATAAATCCAACATTACAACAGATTTTACGCCTAAGAAGTAATCGCTAGTTATCGCGTCTGTTTTAACCCAGTTTTGTATCTCAGTAATTTGAGACAGGATGTAGTGCTCGATCTGAAGGATGTGTTATAAATTAGATAATGGTATCAGCTCTGTTATATCGTTGGTCTTTATTATATTGAGCACTATTAATTTCCGTTTACATAAAAATAAGTAGTTTTTTTTTAAAAACTTAATTTTCACATTCGCATTGTAAACATCATACATATTTAGAATAACTCTTCTTAATCAGGATAGAGTTCTCTAGAACTTTAATGTAAACGTAAACATTATGAATTTTCTTACTTGTAAACAAGCACAGAGAGGGATTCTTGTTAAGAAGGCTGACTACTACATTTACTGCATTAGCGGCACACACACACACACACACAATATATATATATATATATATATATATATATATATATATATATATATATAACATTTTAGTCATCAATGAATTTAAACATTTATGAATGTTTGAATTTCAAATCAAAAGAGTTTTATTATTCTATATAAGACAAAGAATACATTTGAAATATAACTCCTTATCATATAGGATTTCGATGTCTACCATCTCTTCAGAGGAGAAAATATTAGCAAATAGTTATAATGGTTTACATCTTATTTGATAAAGTCAGTGAGACATGGAAAATCACAATTAAAAGTGGTTTAAGTATTTAAATATCATAGAGTAAGGGAAGTTAATGAAAAGGATATAAAAATTAATATCCAAATTGCATGATAAAATCCGAAATGAATGTCTTTGCTAGCAGTGTTGTAAATTGATCCAAACTGTATTTCAAGTAATCCACATCACAATGTAATGGTCCGAAGTAGGCATTTCCCTGGAGCAATTTTCTTTGTTTATGTAATGGGTCCGGTAAAAGAATTTTTATATATATATATATATATATATATATATATATATATATATATATATATATATATATATATATATATATATATATAAAAGTGAAGGTGTATGTGTGTCTGTGTGCGTGTGTTTGTCTGTGTGTCTGTGTACATTCCCCTATGCAATAACTCTGTCAATTTTTAGTCTACAGACTCAACATTTGATATACAGCGTATTGAGATTTGGAAAAATTGATGTGATCCATTTTCGGCCGGAAATTTGGCTGTTAAGGGGTCAAAGTTCAACGATTTGACCTTTGAGAACTTTACCAAACTCCTCCGACAATTTTGGGTCTAAAGACTTGAAATTTTAGATATAGGTTCATTGGACATGGATGTAACTTAATAACTTGATTTGAACCCCAAACTATAAATGTTAAGGGGTCATAATAGGGGTCAAAGTTAAAAAACATTTGACCTCTGCGGTCTCTACCAAATTACTCAGAAAATTTCTGGTCTAAATATTTGAAATTTTACATATACAGAGATGGGGCAAGCTTTTTAATCGGTTTGCGTCAAAAAGTTTTAGTTACCGATATATAAATGTATGTATGTATGTTTGCATGTGTGCCTAAAACTTTTGACAGAGGCGACGGATTTTACCAAATCAGTATCGTTTTGAAGTTCGACCTTTCAGACTACAAATATCGAAAAATTGGCTAAAAACATTAATATCTTCATCTTCAACTATGCACTTTCAACAGGGGGGGGGGGTCGTTTTTTTCACCGATATTTTAGAAACTCATCCTCTCCTTTCGATTTTCTAGCCTTAATTTAAACCTACGTCTCGTCACAGCAAAGACGTTAGGTTTTACCCCGTTCTTTTCCTTCCTCGCGGTCCAGGTTCGAGCCTGCCTTCCTACTACCACTTGTTATTTTATTTTGCTCAACATACACATTCAAACCCCGGGCAACGCCGAGCTGAAATACTAGTAAACATATAAATTGATATATTTAATTTTTTTTATATAATTATAGAGCATGAGCTTCAAATTCCACTCCAAAATAACGTCAAATTGTTGATAAATTAAAATTAGAAATTAAATTAAAATTAAAACCGCTACTGGGATAGTACTTATAGACTATTACTTAGCAGATTCAGGTAGGCTTAGTTGGAGATGTATAGATATATCCATATATCCATATATCTCCACCCATATATCTATATCGATATATCTCCATCCACGCCTACCTGAATCTGCTACCCCCCACACACACTACAATCTAATGTATTTTAACCTTCAAAATTAACCATTTTCGATACCCGTCTCCCTCCCCCTTATTATCTCTTACCCCTTTTTTTCTCTTTCTCGTATTTCCTTTAAAACACTTTTTCAAACCACTAACAACCATTTCTGTAAGGTCTAACTAGGCTGTTGGATCGTAAACTTGGTCCAACATCCGAAACATATGTAACCAAACAGATAAAACGGTAATAAAAAATAAAACAACATATATATATATATATATATATATATATATATATATATATATATATATATATATATGTAATATACTGAGTTCGTGTAATTCAGTAAATTTTCATATATCAATAGGTTTTAAGCCAAAAATGGTTGACTTAAGGATTAAGCTACAAAATTATCACATTTCATAATTGAGCATTAATATACTGTGTGTGCAAAATCAAGACTTCAAGACATGGTGTTGATGGCAACAAAAAGTGTATTTCATTTTACGTTACAGTTGTTTCAATGTCTAGTTCGACAATTTCAAGCATTATATCGTTTGAAAATACAAATGTATGTGTGCGTGTGTGTATATGGATATTCATATACATAAAATATATATACATCTAATCATTTAATGCAAAAATGATAAAATTATTTGATTTGGCCATGGGTATCATTAATTGTATAGTGACATCCGATGTTGAGAGGTTATTTATTTTATATAACCCCACAAATATATTTGGTAATACAGATATCGGCTTGTATAGAAATAATGGATTGGCTATAATAAGGGACTCTAACAAAATCGTGTGTGAAAACTTCAAGCAAATGATACACATATAAATAAAAATATAGACATAACAGTAGACGTGATTACTAATGGTAAACAACTATTCCCTGAATTAAAAAATAATTCTTACGACCCATATTAGACCGATAACTCTAATATGATGTATGAAAACTTAGACTAATCATCCGCCATCAATCATAAAACGATTCTTAAAGCAATCGAACATAGGCTTAGCAATAATTCTAGCGGCGGAAATGTATTTAAGATATTAAACAATATTTACAACACAGCTCTAAAAATAGTGGTTACCACAATCGAAATTAAGTAAATGCAACAGAACACCAATTGCTATAATAAAATTAAAAATAAAAGAAACAGAAATATAATTTGGCATACTCCGCCCTATACGCAGACGCTAAAAACTAAATTTGCCCCCAAATTCCTAAATTCCATCGAAAAACACTTCTTCGTAATTAATGTCTTGTTCAATAATTTAAAGATGTCATATTGCTGTTGCAAAAACTTAAAGGTGATAATAAAAGCACATAATAATAAAATGCTAAATGTGAACAGCAGAAAAAAGATAATAAATATAGCAATTATAAAAATTAAAGTAAGGATATAATCACTTAAAATAGCAATAACTAAACACGAATAACAATACTCAACTAGAAATAACACAATTATTAATCAATGGAAAAGTTGTAACTGTAGAACTTATGCACTTTATTCGCTATAAAATAAATACCTAACAAAATGCATTCCTGCCACTCCAAAATATTTGCTAAAAATCCAGAATAACAAAAAGTATTACATAGGTGTGATCTCTCTAGATTTTAAAACTAGATATTATGACATTAAAAGCACATTCAATAACCAAATGCAGTACTAGCAACCTATTATTGGAAGACCCCCTCCCCCAAAAAAGAACTAATCAATAGTCGAATTAAAAATATTACGACAGGCCAGTATATATAGAAATGTAACCGACCTGAGTAAATATATTTATATTATTATAGGCTAAATGAAAAATTTGGCATTCTAAACTTCAAGAAACTCCAAATCAACTAAAAAGCAAATGCATATACAGAAAAAAATTATATAAATACATATATTTTTTCACCTTAATAAAAATAATCTGTTAAGATAGATAAAGCTGTACCACCAGTCTCAAGATTTGAACCCCGAACTGATGTAACGCTTGGCTTCTGTTAGCAATGAGACGATTCCAATATTTTTCCGATTCCGATAAATTACTGATCCCCTACTAAATTCCTAATTCCAATACAATTACCGATTCCGATTCTTTATAAATCTCTAAACATTTAACTATAAAATGGTTGTCTCGATTACTTTAAAAACACACATATTAAATATGCACATATTTTCTCAAACGTGAAAAAACACCATTGTGACTTGTAGACTTTCGTTTTACAGAAAGTTTAAATCAATAAATATTTATTATTTTATTATTACTACCAGCGGTGGTAGATTTTTCTTAAACCAAAATCAAATAAAAAAGATAATAAAATGAATCATTTTTGGAATGGAAAAAGCGACATAATTTTTTTCGATTTTGATACTCAAAAAAGTTCCGTTTTTTCCCGATTCCGAATAATCTAATACTAGCTTCTGTCCAACATCTTTGCTGGTAAGGCCACTGAAACAGCCGTATTCCTATTAATTAAATGAACACAGTTAACTTCTGAAGAGTGTTTGACTAACCAAGGGGATAAGATCTTAGAAGCTTTTCATATTTCACTTATAAAGTGATCTTTCTTGAAGGTAGCTTTAAATAATCTTCTATAATATAAAAAGTAACAATCTGTTTAAATGTGTGTATACATGTTTGTATGTCTGCCTAAAAATTTCGACAGAGGCGACGGATTTTAACGTGATTGGTATCATTTTAAAGCTCGACCCTTCGGACGAAAAATATCGAAAAAATTGACCAAAAATATTAATTCCTTCACCCCAATTGGGCATTCTTCTACAGGGAGAGGTCGCTTTTTTCGCCAATATTCTCGAAAGTCATCCCATCTTTTCGATTGTCTGGCGATAATTTAAGCCTACGTTATTTCCGGTTTGTTGATGGGCACGACAGCAAAGACGTCACGTTTTTTTTTCACGTTCTTTTCCTTCTTCGCGGTACAGGTTCGAGCCTGACTGTCTACTACCACTTTTTTTTTGCTGAACACACACCTTCAAACACCCGAGCAACGCCAGGCACTCAGACTAATTATTCATAAGTAGTGGAGGGCGCCTTGCCTTGCCCGATCGTAAAATACGGTTTAATATAATGTTCTTCATGCAAATTTCATATTTATTATTTGAGAGCGAATTCTCTATCGAATATCATATATCTATAGTACTGATTTCAATAGTTAAAAAACTGACTTCCGTGCTATCAGATACAATCGGAATCCAAACATTTTACGCTCCAGCTGCGTTCCTTACCGTTTGAGCTATCGTCAACAATAAGAAAGACCAAAAATTAAACCACTTGAAAGTACGAATGAAAGTAATAGAAATATGCCGGCAGGTTGAAATGAACGTTTTGCATTTCAACTTGCCGATATATGTCTGTACGCGTTATTTATCCATTCAAACACAGATTTTACTCGTTATAAACCATCCTTGGAGAACCAGCGGATAAAGAGGTTAGGCTCATTACCGTGGGGTCCCGATGTCGAATCTCACCAGATTCAGCCACTCTGATGAGTCGTAGACGACGAAACACGTGTCAGTGGATAATTATATTTTAAAAACAATATATATACCGCTCCCCATGTGGGGGTACCAAATTGGTTAAAGGGAAAATTATTCCCAACTCGCATTTAGGTAAAAATGCACTTTCGTAAATAATTGAATTCATTCAAAACGTATCGCAAAAACAAAAACAAATAACACACACACACACACACACACACACACACACACACACACACACAAACACACACACATACACACACACACACACACACACACACATATATATATATATATATATATGAAATCAACTGTTTGAAAAGGGCTCGATATAAAGAATTAAAAATTTAACAGTTGAAAGATCAAACGAGTACAAAATTGATTTTAATAAACATTTCTATTTATCAAAATAAAATTGAAATTGATTTTTCAAAATTTCGAATATTAAAATATTATATCTGTTTTATTTGCACATTTTTTAAAACTGTCTTTAATTAATTACTATTTGTTGTTATTCATTTGTAATTTTATTGTGTTATGTTTCTCTATATCTGCAATAGTTTCGTCGATATTAACAATAATTAATTGAAGTAATTTGATAAAAAAGAATTACAGAAAGCCTTTGTTAAATTATCAACGAAGTTAATTTAAATCAATTGAAATTAAAGGGGATGATTTAAATGCAACCTATATGTGTTAGCTAGCTATAAATTATTTGGAGTGAAATAAGTATCGCTATTACTTATAATGAATTCTTATATTCTTTACTTAGATAATAAAAAAAGAAACAACAGAAAACATTAAAACTTAGAAATGATAACGTGGTAAAAAAGTATGGTCGCCCTCTAAACAAGTCCAGTAAGGGACTTGGAAGAACTATCACTCAAATACTTTATTTTGTTAAACTAGAAAATTATGAAAGGAAGTTATTGTTGTTATTATTATTGTGTTTAATTATTATTGTTATAATTAATATTGTTATTATTATTATTATTGTTATTATTTTTATTATTGTTATCATTGTAATAATAGTCATTAATATTGTTATTATTATTGGTGTTATTGTTATTGTTATTGTTATTATTTTTATTATTGTTATAATTGTAATAACAATAATAAATATTGTTATTATTATTGGTGTTATTGCTATTATTGCTATTATTATTGTTATTATTATTATTATTATTATTATTATTATTATCATTGTAATAATAATCATTAATATTGTTATTATTATTGGTGTTATTGTTATTATTATTATTGTTATTATTTTATTATTATTATTATCATTGTAATAATAATCATTAATATTGTTGTTAATATTATTGGTGTTATTGTTATTATTATTATTATTGCTATTATTTTTATTATTATTATCATTGTAATAATAATCATTAATATTGATATTATTATTGTTATTATTATTGTTATTATAATTGTTATTATTTTTATTATTGTTATTATTGTAATAATAATCATTGATATTGTTATTATTATTGGTGTTATGGTTATTATTGTTATTATTATTGTTATTATTTTTATTATTGTTATCATTGTAATAATAATCATTAATATTATTATTATTTGTGTTATTGTTATTATTATTATTGTTATTATTTTTATTATTGTTATAATTGTAATAATAATCATTGATATTGTTATTATTATTGGTGTTACTGTTATTATTATTATGGTTATTATTTTTATTATTATTATCATTGTAATAATAATCATTAATATTGTTATTATTATTGGTGTTATTTTATTGTAATTATTAATTAATATATTAAGTAGTGATAATATTATTCATTATTGAATTATTGTTATTAATATTATTTTATCTTAATTAGTATTCGTGTTATTCTTCTATTTTAAGTAGTTGTAGTAGCAATCGTTATCGAACTATTATAATAATAATATTAATAATAATAATAATAATATTAATAATAATAATAATAAGAAGAAGAAGAAGAAGAAGAAGAAGAAGAAGTAGTAGTAGTAGTAGCGGTAGCAGAATTAATTATCGGACTGTGTTATATACGATACCAAATAGTTGTCTCTTACATTCTAAGTTCTAATATGCCTTTATGCCTTGTTTGGTGTTAAAAATAAGTTAGAAAATGAAATGAAAAATGGAAAATAATGTTTATGCCTAGATTTTAAGTTTGGACGAGAAACACGCATACACAAGACTCATACGTTTATTGAATTTCGGATTTTATTAAGCAGCTCTAAAATGCTGAAAAAGAAAGCAGGTCATTATTTAATTAAAAAATAAAATTAAATTAAGGAATAGTTAATGACCTTTCCCATTTACAAGGAAGAGTAACCTCCCCTTACGATTTTCTTGCACATATCTGTATCTTACTGTTGTTTAGTTGAAAAAAAAGACCTCCATTGATATGTTTTTTGTAAATTTTGTTTACCTAAAAGTGACGGCGTTTTATCAGTGACTGTTTTATACTGTTGACCCGAACCTAACCTACGTATTCACGATAATAAAACAAAATGTTTGTGTAGGACTTCAAATAATAACAAAATCTATGATTTCTTAATTTACTTTTGTGTGTGTGTGTGTTTTTTTACTCTTTTTCACCCCAAGCAAGGCATGTTGCCACTTGGATGTAAGAGGCTACTGGTTGGGATCATGCATAGCGTGAAGGCATCGGATTTCGCTGTTTGTCTGGTTAGTCGATGTTAATTAAGTGAAAAGCGCACCAGTCTTACAAGTTCGTTGGAGCACATTCCATTAAATTACAGTGAAGGTATGGGATTTTGCGACCTGTTGGGTGTTTACGTTGAAAAGCACAATTTTTTTTTTATTCAATTTTCACCCTAAACAAGGCACAGTGCCACTTTGAAGCAGGGGGCTACTATCAGGGACTTAATTAACAGGGAGATGAGTAGAAATCAGGGACTTAATTAAAGGGCGATGAGTAGAAAGATGTTTGTTAACATTACACTTGAACTTCTGCATATCAGTGCAGTTGGGAAAGCAGAATTCCGGAAGGGAATTCCAAAGACCTGCAGTTCTGGGGAAGAAACTATTGGAGTAAAAGGCTTTCTTGCACCTAGGGATCTCTACTGTAAAGGGATGAGACTTAGTAGCTTGTCGGGTTTGTCGGGGGTAGTTACGTCGGGGAGGTACAAGTGTTTGCAGTTCGTCAGAGCATTCACCATTAAAGTATTTGTAGAACAGGCAGAGGGATGCAACATCTCGTCGATGGGACAGAGACTGAAGCCTAGATGACAGTTCAGGACCTATCAGGTTGGCGACTCTCTTTTGAACCCTGTCCAGGAGCGAGAGACAAGCAGCAGATGCACCAGCCCAGATGTGACAACAGTACTCCATACATGGGCGAATGGTTGCCTTATAGAGGTATAGGATACTGTCAGGCGTAAGTAGTTTTCTAACACGGTAGAGGGAGCCAACCTTCTTTGCAGCAGCCTTGGCAATGCTCTCAATGTATCTATTCCAGTTCATATTCCCTATAAACGTTAGGCCGAGAAGTTTAAAAGAAGTACTTTCAGGCAATGTGTTCTTGGCCATTGCTATTGGTGGTAGAGAAGGTTTCTTGTAGTTATTGAAGGAAACAAGCTTAGTCTTAGCAGCATTGAATGTGACCATCCATTTTTGTCCCCATTCCACTACAGATTGGAGGTCATCCTCTAGTGTTTCTACCATTTCCTTGGATATGTGTTAATTTGTTTTCCCCTCATATCTGTTATAGAGAGTGGTGTCATCGGCATATATACCCATCTCACAGACAATTTTATCAGGGAGGTAATTTATGAATATACGGAATAATAGAGGTCCAAGGATAGACCCCTGAGGTACTCCCGCATTTATGTTATATTGTTTAGATGTACGACTGTCGAGGACAACTTTGATTTTTCTCTTATTATTAGTGTTGCTGCAAGTTCATAAAAGCATAAAGTACTTGTAAAGCAAGCACAAAGATGAAACACTGAGACGATGGGACAGGGTCTGGAGCTTGTTTGACAGTACGAGATCTGTTGGTGTGAAGACTTTGTTTTGGATCTTCTCCAATAGTGGTAAAAATATTCAATGCATGGGCGAATGGTGGTTTTATAAAGACATGATACTGTCAGATGTGATTATTTTTTTAGTGTAGTAGAGGGAGCCTACCTTTTTATAACAGTCTTGGAATGTTTTCTATGTATTTGTTGCGATTCATGTTGCCTTTAAATGTTAGGCCGTGGATTTTGAATGGCTAAAACAACTAGGGTGTTATCGTTTTTTTTTTTTATAAAAGTTTTATTTATTATTATTGTTAACGGAAAGGAGTGTTGTCTTAGTAGCATTAAATGTTTCCATCCATTTACGTTCCCATTCTGTAACAGACTGGCGGTCCTTTGCTAAGTTTTCAGACATTACCTTGGATATGTGACATGACCAACCCGAAGTGTGATTGGACTCCCCAAAGGAGGGAGCGAAAACTGTAAATTCACTGTAAAAAACGTGCAAACACAACCCTTTATTAAATATTAGCGAGGGTACCCGGAGTTGCCCGAGTGTTTAGAGATGTATGTGTGTGTGTATGTGTGTGTGTGTGTGTGTGTGTGTGTGTGTGTCGGGAGGGGGTAAATCAAAACAAAGCGAAGTAATAACCCTGTTTAAATATTATTAAAAAAAACAATCTTAAAACTTCTTAAAAAAACATTGGAAAAACGAAAACAAACAAATAAAAAAGCGAACTTGATGGGGGAAAAAAAAACAAAAGAAAAACGAACGTGATGCAAAACGAACGATATTAAAACTTTTTAGCGAAGGTGCCCGGCGTTGCCCGTGTGTAAAAGAAAAAAAGTTTTGGGAGGGAGTTAAGCTCGAACCCGAAGCCTTGAAGGGAAAAACCTGATGACTTGCCACAACGCTACGCGGGCAGAGAAGTTAGTAAGGTTGAAATTAAACAAAAAAACAGGTGGTTGAACGTCCACGTGTGGTTTTCTAGGCCAAACATCACGCCATAGTAGTAGAGAAAATGAAATCACAGCGCGAATTTTGTAACGTAATAAAAAAAATACAGACGACCTCGCTTCTTAAATCGGACATATTATAATCTAGACAGTATATAAAAAGTTCTAAGACATAGTGACCCTCTCGAGCTATCCCCCCCCTCAAAGCCTTTGCCGGACATACGAAAATTGCACACACACACAAACACACTTACATTTTCGCTTTTATATTATAGATGGTACACCCGGGCGATAGCAAAAATCCCTGCCGAGAGGAAATCACAAAATAATAAATGATTGTGTTATATTTATCTTGGGTTTTATCCACCAACATATTACTTTAAAGGTTGAGCGGAAACATATGCGGTGTACTGGTGCAAGTAATGCGAATCTATATATTGGAGAATGAATGTTTATACTTCGAGGACATTCAACTAATCTAGGGATCACGAGTGTGACCCCGAAAGTCTGATAAACAATTTGCAACCTTTCCAGGTGCGATTGTGTGGTAATTCTAAAAAGAAAGGAACCAGCCTAGACATGGGGAAGTGACGCTCTCGTGGTTGATTTGTTGGGGGAAACACCGCACGTTACCCTGTTCTGCAGTATATAATCATGTGCAGAGCCGAAAAAGAAATACTTAGTCAGAGAGTTATACAGTTGAGAGTGATCGCTTACCTCCCTCTCCACAACGCCCTGTATAACTAATGCTGCACTACCAAGAGAGAAAGAAAGAGGGAACGGCCTAAAAACTAAAAACTATATGAACTTTTTGTTGAAAATTAATCAGTAGACCAGAAGAAGCTGAGTTTTGTTGTCTTTCCTCTGTGCATAGAGTACCTTGCTACCAGAAGGCGAATTTGTAAAGTACTGTTCTTTTTCCTCAGCGGACGATCGACCAGCGAGACAACGGCATATCAACCCTGATGCGAGAGAAACTAACAAGTACTGGTCGCGAATGGAAGAATAACTAGCCCGACCAAAGGTCTTACTGCATTGAAAAGGTCAAATCTGGTCATTGTCGATCAGAATAGTGACTCGGACGAGATCAGATGTCATACATTGGTGACCTGCGACTAGGATAGCGGTACACAAATATGTGTGCATTCGTTGTTTTCATTATGTATTGTATAGATCGTAGGGTCATAAACAAATGGACCCATCCCAGACACAGTTTCATCAGAGGTGTCATTTATAAATGTCAAGGACAGCAAAATTCAAAGATCGACCGCTGGGACATACCAGCATTAATGTCATTTTGTTGTGATGTACGGCAATCAAAGACAACCTGGACTTGTTAGAACTATAATGAAATTCGTTGCTGATTACAAAAACCTAATTTACATTTGCAGTTGAAATGGAAGAAAGCATGCAGTCGGAAAATATTCCGAGATGGGATATTAATATTTTCAAGGAAAATAAATCGAATTAAGATCAATTCTTTGTAATTACAAGCAAAAGCACCTCATTATTATCTTTATTATTTTATAAGTAGTAGTAGTAGCAGCAGCAGTATGAATAATCGGAATGTTATTATTATTATTGTTAATATTTTGATTATAAGTAGTAAGAGTAGTATTTATTACCGAACTATTAATATTTATTATTATTGTTATTATTGTTTTTGTTGTTATTATTATAATAATCATAAGCAGTTGTAGTAGTATTTATTATCGAACTATTACTACTGTTATTATTATGATTTCATTGTTATTTTTAGAATGAGTACTTCTTGTTATTATCTATATATTAATACGATAGCGTGTGTGTTATTTTCTGTGTCACGCTTAAATCCGGTTGTTTGATTGTTATGTACTTCCATTTCTCGTACTAAATAATTTCATCAAGAATTCTTCATAAGTTCTGGTTTTGGTTTCGATTTTAGCTGGTGGCACTCAAGTAATTTAATTTTTATTTAAATAATTTTACTAAGAATTCTTCATAATTTTAGTTTCGGTTTCGGTTTTGACTGATGGCACTTAAGTCATCTATTTTTTTATAAGTAATTTTATCAAGAACTAGCCTGGGTACCCGGCGTTGTTTGGAGGTGGGCAAAAAAACAAAAAACGAAAAACAAAAAAAAAAACGTCAATTTTTTAAACTTTGACCCCTATTATGACCCCCTTAAAATTTATTGTTTTGAGCTCAAATCAAGTTATTAAGTTAGATCTATGTCCAAGGAACCTATATCTAAAATTTCAAGTGTTTAGATCCCAAATTGTCGGAGAAGTTTGGTAGAGTTCTCAAAGGTCAAATCGTTGAACTTTGACCCCTTAACAGCCAATTTTCTGGCTGAAAACCGATCACATAGATTTTCCCAAAGCTCAGTACTCTGTATATCAAATTTCGAGTCCGTAGACTGAAAATTGACAGAGTTATTGCGAAGGAAAATGTACACAGACACACAGACAGACAGACACACACAAACACGTTCACTTTTATAGATATATAGATTCCTCATAAGTTTTTGTTTTGGTTTCGATTATAGCTAATGACACTCGAATAATCTATTTTTAAATAAATAATTTTACTAAGAATTTTCATAAGTCTTGGCTTCGGTTTCGATTTTAGCTGATGGTACCTTAGTAATCTATTTTTTTTTAAATAAATAATGTATCAATAATTATTCCTAAGTATTGGTTTCGGTTTTAGCTGAAGGAACTAAAGTAATATATATATATATATATATATATATATATATATATATATATATATATATATATATATATATATATAGTTTGAGATTCGGTCTCGATTCAGGATGAAGAACTCAAGTCATATGAATATATTTGTGATTTTTGAAATCGTAACTTTATAATATATAAAAATCGATAGAACATTAACTCTATAATGATAATAATAATAATAATATATATACGAAATCTGCAAGAATTAAAATATCATACTCAAGTGTATTTTATGACCTGGCTACGCCGGGTGTCCCTGCTAGCTTGGATAAATACTTTTGGAGTTTTAACAAAATAGATACAACAATATCAGAGCGTCTCTATGCTGAGGGCTGATTCATATATAATATATTGATGTTGACATTCTGTAAATATTCAGTGTAAATTGAGACGCTCCGATATTATTGTTGCTATTTTGTTAAAACTGAAAAAAGTATTTATCCAAGCTAGCAGGGGCGCCGTGCGTAGCCAGGTCGTAAAATACGCTTAAATATGATATTTTAATTCTTGCAGATTTCGTATATTATATTATAGAGCTAACGTTCTATCGATTATTATTAATGAATATATATATATATATATATATATATATATATATATATAAATCACCAGTATTTATTGATTAATAGTAGATCATCTATTATTTGACACACGCGCTCGACCGGCGCTCACACTGTATTGGACATTAAAACCTTGCTTCAACAACATCTGAAGACGTGCTAGGCTTTATCACCTACAGCATTGCATATAAATTTATGTAAAATTTAAATGCTTAGACAGAAATTGGCTGAGTAATTTGGTAGAAACTGCAGAGGTCAAATTTATTTAAAACTTTGACACCAATTTTAATCCCTTAACTCTTATTGTTTTTTTTATTGTTTTGTGCTCAAATCAAATTAAGAAGTTTGATCCATGTCCAAGTTACCTACATGTAAAATTTCAAGTGTTTAGATCCAAAATTGGCGGGGGAGTTAGGTAGTTTTCAAAATGAAATCATTAAACTTTGATCCCTTGACAGACAAATTTCTGGCCGAAAACAGATTAAAAAGATTTTCTCAAATCTCAATAGCCCTTATGTCAAATCTCGAGTCAGCAGACTGAAAATTGACAGAGTAGTTTGGTAGGAAAATGTACACATGAATTTGTGATCTACAGATGTAAAATTTGGTATATAAGATATTCAGACACGTGAAAACTTTTAATCGGTTTTCATACGGAAAAAGGATTGCTAATGGGTCCAAAATAGTAAATTATTACATAAGAGTCGTCGGATTTTTAACTGCTTGTCAACTGTTTCACGACTGCGCATGCATGGTCGAGAAATATGACAGTTTCTTTATGTTTAAAATAAGATTTAAAAAAGACACTTCATAAATGTTGTGTCTTCAGGTGTAATGTTTAGCGTACATGACTCAATGTCTATAGGTTTTGGTTTCGGTCTCAGCTCGAGTATTTTCTATTTTTACTTACAAAAAGTGAACTGTCTAAATAAATGTAATACTCGCATATACATTCTCAGTTTCTGTATTAATTAAAATATAATATTTATGCGTATTTTAAGATCGGGCAACGCCTGGCGACCTGCAAGTATATCATAAAAGTGACCTTGTCCGTGGAACGGTCTCTATCAAACTTCTTTGTCAAGTTTTGGCCTACATATTTGAAACTTGATATATGGGATATTCGATTTGGCTTTTAGCCAGAAAAATAGCTACTAAGGTGTCAACATTGAAAATTCGATACTTAGAAATCGTAAATCGACTTAAAGTGTTTATCTGCGCATGTGCATATATAGATTTATAAGCTATATATATATATATATATATATATATATATATATATATATATATATATATATATATATATATATATATACTAGCAGTTCAGCCCGGCTTTGCTCGGGCCCTATGTACTGTTCATAACTTTATGTGAATATGTATATATATAATAAAATGTTTGACTCATGTTCAAGTAACCTATACCTAAAATTTCAAGTGTTTAGACCGAAAATTGGCGGAGGAGTTTGGTAGAGTTTTCAAAGATCAAATCGTTGACAGACAAATTTCTGGCCGAAAACCTATTAAAAAATTTTCCCAAATTTCAATACTCCTTATGTCAAATCTTGAGTCTATAGACTGAAAATTGACAGAGTAGTTTGGTAGGGAAATGTACACACACAGACACATACAGAGACAATTTCACGTATATATATATATATATATATATATATATATATATATATATATACTTTTAACTTGAAATCATTACTATATTTTGGGTATAATATAATAACTAGTAGACACTTGGCTCTATAATAATTAATAATAATAAATACTAATTCTACATAAATTAAATTGTCATAATTAAGTGTATTTTACGACAGAGCAACACGAGGTGATGTATATTTTCATATATATATATATTTTAATATCTCACGTGTATATATAAAAAAAAGAGTAGTGACATCAATTCCATGCAGTAGCCGTACTTATCCCTAAGAGGATCAAACGCGGAAAATACTGTGTAGCTTAATTGCCATATATATTTTATAGCATACTAACTAGCTCTACTTATATATTGAACACTGACGGAGTAAATATTGAAAATAGATACATTTGGAGTAAATATTGAAAATAGATACATAAATGTCTTGAAGGTGCATGAAATAATAATAGATAATAATAATAATAATAATAATAATAATAATAGATAATAATAATAATACATATAATATATTTTCGTATATATATATATATATATATATATATATATATATATATATATATTATATATATGTGTGCAGAGATGTGTATACATATGCCTAAATATACCCTAGTGAATATGTATACGTTATACTCATGCATGTGAAACAGGTGCTTCAATGAATGTTACGTGTGTCTATAGCTGCAAGTTCGCTTGGTGTGCATATCGGCGTGAATGCCCGTGCGAGGACGGAGGCAGGAACGAGCTGGTGGCAAATTTGATTGGGGCAAGACCGTGTAGACTAATCTGGCCATCTCCCACGGTCCTTTTGCTCGCAGCTACGACAGTCTGCCGAAAACCCAGCAGCCATTTGTCTCCGAAGACCTGAGAACCTCTTGCAAGGAGGCCCTGCTTCATGTTTCTTCTCGCCGCCAGCGACCGTTTTCAGAGTTGAAATATTTATCTCATCCCCCGCCTACCCGTCTTCATATTGTGCTTTTCTTTTCCACGGTCATGCATATTCGACTCGATCATTTTATTCTGGTGGAAAAAAAACGAAATGAAACAAAAAAAAAGAAAAAAAAAAAAGAAAAAAAAATGCAAGTCAAGTAAAAAGATTCGTGTTTGAATTGCATGAATCTTTGCGTTTCAAATCCCACGATGTATTTCCAAATTTGAGATTTTATTTAGAATTATCTCGCCAAGAATTTTAACTCTGACGCCAGATAAAAAATAGTTACGTTAACTGATCTATGAATGTTAACTGTATCCACCATTGTATTCGTCGATGGAATAATCGTGCCCTCTAGTAAAATCATAATTTTAACACCCAAAGCGTGCAGTACTGTTACTACATCCAAGGAAGAGCTTCTAAAAGTATCCTTTCCTGCCATGACGTGATACAAAACCGACTTCGAAATCTAATGGGCGATTTCCTTTTCTATACATGTTATGTTATTAATTCCTGGAAAATACCAGTTAGCCTGCTGCATGGCCAATTGCACTTTTTCGATTAGAAATATTTTCATAGCAAAAAAAAAAAAAAATAAATAAAAATAAAAAAAATAAAATAAATAAAAAATAAAAAATAATAATAAAATAAAATAAAATAAAATGAATAAATAAATAAATAATAATGTTATCAAAGCGAAATAAATATTTTAGGATAAAAAAAACTTATTTATGTAAAAATAGTGCCCCAAAATGTTAACTTGGTGAAAAGAATCTTAACTAACATAAATACGTGACGATGGGAGATCATCCAATTTGTGTCCTTAATCACGTGGAGTTAATGACGTAACAAGATAGTTAGAGATACACGTAGAAAGATTAGTTCGATACCCAATCCGTTAGCGAATAGACGGGGATCTTTTAATTTTTATACTTTTGCACCGATTTCCCCCGGCTTAAACCCAAATATAAAATATAAAGTTTCACATGGGTTCGAATACCTTATATATTAAACTTCATGTCTGTAGACTACAAATTGACAAGGAGTTTGATAGGCAAAAATTTTAAAACAAATATATATATACGCATACATAAGTATATATAGATATCGACACGTCACAACGTCAAAGAGACACCAGTTATATAGACCCTGTTTATTCAGGTATGCATCAGTTTCCACTCTCTATTTCTCACAGAAGAGACCTTGCAAGCCTGTCTCTGTTGTATCGTCATTTTCATGGCGGTTGTTCGACTGAGCTGCTATCTAAGCTCGTCCACTCTCTATAGAAAACTCGTCATAAGAACTTGCAACAATTTCCCTTATTCAAGCCATTTACAAACTTTCCAGCATTGAACCCCTCGGCTTTATGTATGTTTTATTTACTCCTTTACTCTCATACAAAAAATTCTATAGCCATCGTAAAGTTGTTGCATAGGGGTACATATTGGGAGACATGTAACGGGACTCATAATACATGAATAACGATGGTGATGATGGCGAGAGACGTCTATAACAATCTGGGATGATTCTTGTTAACACATATTAATACGGCTGGGAGATATTGATACAACAGTTCTTTTACACATATAGAGAGAAGGACATACTTCACTTATGATGATGGTGGAGAGGACACATAATACTTGGAATGGTTATAAAAAGTTAATTACAAGATGATGATAAAAACATTTACCTTTTTGTTGTAAGGAATGACGACACGAGAAACAGTTACAAACATAGTTTCTTTATTCTTCAATCAACCGATCGATGATGTCAGGAATTTAAACTTTGATTTACATAGTCTATTTTCCTCCCTTTGCTTCTAAGGGGTTCTCCTTTTCAACTGACTATGACCGTGTGTGATCTGCTCTGAATATCTGATCCTCATCCTCTAACTTCGAACCCTCGGATTCCTATATTGAGAAATTTCCTTCGTTTATGACGTCAGAAGTCTGTTTACCAACGTGACTACTTCACGTGGATTTACAAATGATTGTCCAAACACACTTTTGGCAAACAAAAGAATCCTCAATCTAATTCTAACCTATTTTTAAACAATATATTTTAAATCGCATTGTGCATTCATTTTACTGACATATTTAATATTCAGATTTCTAAAAGAATGGTCAATCGACTCTTTTTCCGACATAAACAATATTTAACTATTTCTTATAAAATTAACAATGGACTGAATTTCTAACATTCCATTTTCCATTATTTTTAACACTTGCCTACAGGGTTCGATTCTAACCTTATCCTAATATCATTTTCACTTATCTAGTATGTCTTCTTACTTACATGAGAAGAGACAGCACTTTCATGTAACAAAGTGACAGAAAAACAAGAAGGTCAAAAAGAACATTTTTATTGTTTAGGATTCTAGGATTTGTATAAAAATAATATTATACACAACACAAAAACGAAGTCATATTGAACATATGAATCCAGGTATAATATATACATTTCTTAGACATGACGCAATTTGAAAAGAAATAATTTTAAAAACATTATCAGGTACTTCAATTATTTACCCTTGACTATATAATTTTTTACTCCCTAGGGGTAAATTTACCCCTGGTTGAGAACCTCTGGTTTATTCTCCATCTGTGCATAAAACTAAACGCAACTTCCACGAATAAAGTTTATTTCCGAGAACTATTCTATCTATGGAACGCAGTATCCCGAGGTTGTTTCCAGCTGACTATAACACGGCCATTTTCAAGTCTAAGTTAAACAAATTCTTGTTAAGCCGATGTCTTAAATAATCAAACTTTGCCCAAGTTCCACTATTATCGATCATCACAGTGTTGTCTCGCCGGTTGCCTGATATTCATTAATTCATATCCTCGAGCGATATTAGGGCTTTGATAAGCGGTGCCCTTCCTCCTAGTAAAAAATGCACAGTTAATAAGAGATGTTTATAAACTTACTAGCAGGCCGCTCGGCGTTGCCCGGTCGTAAAATACGCTTAAATATATTTTAATTCATGCAAATTACGTAATTATTATTATAGAGACAATTCTCTATCGATTATTATATTGAACCTAATATATAGTAGTGAGATCCAAACTAAAAAAAATATATATACAGTAGAACCCCGGGATACGGCATTAAAAATTAGTAACAAAACACAATACACATATGTATAACCAAGTTACATTAAAAATAACAAATGCCGTAACCAGGGACCGGAAACACATCGTATTCCACATCGTAACCTCAAAAAACGTATCCTAGGGTCACTGTATCCCGGGGTTCTACTGTACATGACTTGAGTGCTATCAGCTAGAATTGAAACAAAAACATACAACTCTCCACCCTCATTCCTTAGCCTCTGAGCCACTCCCATGCGCATATATTCAAGCAAGCAAGCCAGAAATGACGGGCGAACGGTCCACAGAGTTTTATAATTATATAGATGAATGGTTGAGATTAAGTTTTTTTTTAAAGAAATTCAGAAGATGGCAGTTGAACTTTCGATATTAAAAAGTCGCAAGATGATTGTTTATTTCCTGATTCATATTTCCTTTGCCATTCCTAAATAATAATTCATTTTACAGTAAAAAATACAAAATTGTAAAAGAATGGCGGTTAATTTGAGATTTAAAAATTAACTGATTAAAAAAAAAAAACATCTCCAAACATCATACAATTATACGATGCCACTAGCAGGGCATTCGACGTTGCCCGGTCGTAACATAAGCATGCATATGATATTAGAGGAATAGTTGGTCTAAACGTCGTGAAACAACTATGAAGATGGGGATAACAGTCTGCAAATAAATAAATACACAAATTACTCATCTCAAAAGATTCCAATAATCAACTAATATTCTATTATAGTTCTGTGTAATCTCTCAAACGTTAAGTTTCGAATATTCATTTTCTTTCACTTATTGACCATTTAAATATCTTATAGGATATTTTTTAGGTCCCTTGGTTTTGCTGGATTCTAGGACAAGAATTCATCCAGTCCGGTGGAGCTCAGAGTTGTTACCATAGGCAACATCACTTAGAGAAGGTGCACCAATCTTCGAATAAGCCAGCGTAGGGTAGCCATGCCAGAAGGATTTTATTTGGGCTTAGAATACTTTGTTATTTTAAATATTTAGTCAGAGTTTATCTGTAGGGAGAAATATCCTCATGCCAGCTTATCCTGACAAACCCCTGTACAAAAAGGCCCCAGCACTTGATGATAGTGTCTAGTAGGAATTCAAGTTCTTGCCAGTAGTCATTCAATTTCTCTCTATTCACTTTTTTGTTTTATTTTACTTCAGTCGACATTCTCAGAAATCAAGTTGCCCACAACCTGGGACTAACACTTGAAGTCTATATGAGATACATAGATATTCGAATGTTCCACTTAAGTTCTTTATTTCTCAAACACTGAGTTAATAAAGAAGTTGAGAACATATTCACGTGTGTGTGTGTGTGTGTACATGTGGTCAATATGTTTTTTCGCTTTTATCGTTGACTCAAATGGTTTCCGATTTCTATTCTAATCTCTCCACAAATGACTATGCTACACTGTGACAGCATATGAACCACCAGAAGAAAGCTAACTCATTATTAGACTATAAGTTTAAACACGCAGATAGCAAAATTAGATTGAATATGTAAAAAGGTTATCTTATCATATCGTGGCTTCTTTCATTTGGCAGACACTATTTGAACTCGTACGCATTCTGGATATCGTCCTGGGAAATACCACGAACTATCCGGCGATCTTTTGCGATTTGGGATCAATTAATTTGATTTGATCCTAGTTTGTAGACACCAGGTTCAACCCTTCCGATGATTAAGAACAATGTTACTATGTTTTTTCCACGTAATGATAATTAATAAATTATACATTCAAATTCTGGCAAGAGTCCATTACTTTTTTTTTTTTCGCAAGGTTGACTCTACTTATTTCAACTGAATGTTCCTTTCGTCTAACGACCAGAAAACGGTTCCTATATGAAGTTCTCTTTGCATTAAGAACTTTCAAAGGATTCAAATATTTTTTTGACACAACAAATGAAATTTTCAAGAGATTTAAAGATTTCTGAGAACAAATGAACTTTTAAAGAGATTTAAAGATTTTGGAGACAACAAATGAACTTTTTAAGGGCTTTAAATATTTTTAAGGCAACGAATGAACTTTATAAGAGATTTAAATTTTTTGAGGCAACGAATGAACTTTGCAGAAGATTTTAATTTTATTGAGGCACAAATGAACTTTTCAAGAAATTTAGAGTTTTTTGAGGCACGAATGAACTTTTCAAGAAATTTAGAGTTTTTTGAGGCACAAATGAACTTTTCAAGAAATTTAGAGTTTTTCGAGGCACAAATGAACTTTTCAAGAAATTTAGAGTTTTTTGAGGCACGAATGAACTTTTCAAGAAATTTAGAGTTTTTTGAGGCACTAATGAACTTTTCAAGAAATTTAGAGTTTTTTGAGGCACGAATGAACTTTTCAAGAAATTTAGAGTTTTTTGAGGCACAAATGAACTTTTCAAGAAATTTTGAGTTTTTTTGAGGCACGAATGAACTTTTCAAGAAATTTAGAGTTTTTTGAGGCACAAATGAACTTTTCAAGAGATTTAGAGTTTTTTGAGGCACAAATGAACTTTTCAAGAAATTTAGAGTTTTTCGAGGCACAAATGAACTTTTCAAGAAATTTAGAGTTTTTTGAGGCACGAATGAACTTTTCAAGAAATTTAGAGTTTTTCGAGGCACAAATGAACTTTTCAAGAAATTTAGAGTTTTTTGAGGCACGAATGAACTTTTCAAGAAATTTAGAGTTTTTTGAGGCACAAATGAACTTTTCAAGAAATTTAGAGTTTTTTGAGGCACGAATGAACTTTTCAAGAAATTTAGAGTTTTTTGAGGCACAAATTAACTTTTCAAGAAATTTTGAGTTTTTTTGAGGCACGAATGAACTTTTCAAGAAATTTAGAGTTTTTTGAGGCACAAATGAACTTTTCAAGAAATTTAGAGTTTTTTGAGGCACGAATGAACTTTTCAAGAAATTTAGAGTTTTTTGAGGCACAAATGAACTTTTCAAGAGATTTAGAGTTTTTTGAGGCACAAATGAACTTTTCAAGAAATTTAGAGTTTTTCGAGGCACAAATGAACTTTTCAAGAAATTTAGAGTTTTTTGAGGCACAAATGAACTTTTCAAGAAATTTAGAGTTTTTCGAGGCACAAATGAACTTTTCAAGAAA